>NC_036853.1:7330312-7359250 GCF_002910315.2 Salvelinus sp. IW2-2015
CTCTTACTGCCCTGGCAGCGGACTCTTACTGTTCTGGCAGTGGACTCCATCAAAGCCATCCTGGCACTTGCAGATGTACTCGCTGAAGACGTCCCCTCTGCGTTTCTGGCCAGTCACGTCGCAGAAGGCATCGTTCTTGCAGGGGTTTGGGTTGCAGGGCCCTGGGAAGCAAATATAACTTATTATTAACTCTCATTGTACTACCGTTGTACCAGGTAGGTGGGACCGCGATCACATTCTCTTTCTACAGCAACGACTTGGGTCAGAGAGAGGCAAGGGAGGAGGATAGGGAAGAATAGCATTAGGGCGATACCTTGTAGTACAGAGACAGCCTCTCAGAATCGTCCTCTAACACTGCCCATGTGCCATCTGTCGGAGTAACACCTTAATGAACCCTCAACACATCCATAGTGCTTTAGAAAGACTTGCTATAGGCATTCATTACAGCTTGGGACTCCTTATAACTGGCCTACAAAAAACTTTACAATTTAATAACTATACATGATACTAATTAAAATACCTAGCTATAAATGGGGTGGCAGGCAGCCTAGTGCTTAGAGCATTGGGCCAGTAACCGAAAGTTTGCTGGATCAAATCCCCGAGCTGACAAGGTAAAAATCTGTCGTTCTGCCCCTGAACCAGGCAGTTAACCCAATGTTCTCCGGTAGGCCATCATTGTAAATATGAATTTGTGGTTAACCGACTTGCCTAGTTAAATAAATAAAAATTAAAAGTATGCTTTTGTGCAGATATATTGCTCTGTTGTCCTTACCAGTCTCGGTGTCATTGCATGTGTCCCCAGTATAGCCATCGGGGCAGATACAGATGAAGGAGGATCTGGGGCCAGTCACACAGCTCCCCCCATTACTGCAGACATTTATCTCACAGTAGTCACCTGGGAGAGAGGAACAGTGACCAATATTTAACCAGGAAGCCTAAGTCAGAAGACCCTCTTTCCAKAAAGGTAGAAAGGAAATTGGTTATTCAACAATGTATTCAATCGTTTACTCCGTAGTGGCACACAGATCAGCATTGACACACTGTTTTTAATCGTGAAAATGTTTTGTAATTCCTACAAAGAGGCCTGGCATTTCCTGGTGACTCAGTAATAGAGTTAACAACACACTTTGACACCTACCACACTGTCTACTCCTATTAGGCCAGTGGACTTGATTTGGACAGGCCAAGAGATGACACAGCACTGACTGTCATGAGTGGCTTGTCTGATTGCGCTAGCCTGCTGACACAGCGTTTCAAGACACACAGATACTGGAGGTTTCCAGTCACTAGTGCGTCTGGCTCCAGCCTGGTCTGTTAGTCCACAGTGTTTCAAGCTTTTGGCATGAGGCTCACAGGGGGAATTCAGACTGTGCCTCCCAATAAATCTCTACTTTCTCCTGAAGTGTGCACTTGTACACTCCTCCCCCCCCCACAGAAACCATTGGATTGGTGTAGACATGGTGGAAACTCCCTGTAGCCTATATTTCTCCAAGAGGAAAAACAATGCCACTAGGGGAAAAGGAAGCAATGCGGGGGAATTTGTACTTAAATGCTGATGTTAGATTAGACTGGAGAAAGCGCAAAGTCWAAATTTAGAACGAACTGACAAGTGGAAGAGTTATTTGTGTAGGAAGTGGGGAATAATAGCTGTGGACTGTCAACTGATCGCCGTGGACTATGTGAACCGATTGCTTTGAATTAGGGGGTCTGCGGTGATGGCACGTTGGTGAGACTCAAAGCTTTCCGTCTCAGTGTTTCCCTTCCTTCTCCGCCTCTGGCACCCAAACACACCACAACCTCTGGGCAAAGTTTATCCAGGGTGAACATGGCTCTAGCCTGTGCCAGMGGAGCGTGCGTCTTCATATCCTGTTTTGGGAACAGACTATATATTAAAAAAAAGGTGGTTTCAGTAGTTCCCTCGAGCCAATCACAGATTAGAAGTGTTTGATTTCGATCGGATAAAGAAAACCTGCCACCTAATTGCCTTCCCCCAAACCAACCAATTTAGATCGGAATTCTTCAAGGAAGGAAGGATGCCTTTTCAAAGTACTCAAAGGCCATCCAATGATTTATATACACACACACACTAGATGATTAACACGGGGTGATGTTTTGAAGCCACCGTGCCTCCATCTTGGCACTCCCCCACCATTGTAAAAAATAAGCTATAAAAAACACACATTTATTAATGTCTACATTTGTTTTGCCACGTTTATTCTGTTAGACATTGATGAATATTTTATATATTTTGTGTGCTAAACATTAAAAAAAAAATATATATATATATATATATATATATACACACACATACACACAAACAATTCGTTAAAATATATGTTTTAGAAAGTACTAATGTTACTGTCCCCACTACAAGCAAAACTTTTAAAACACATGTAATTTGGTCCTTGAAACATTTAAAATCGAAAAACTGCAGAATTCCATTAATTCCTTCTTCTGCGGAGTGACAATATGGCTGACCATTGGCTTCAAAGGCTCTCATTGGCCAATACGTAGCATCAGCAATCCAGGATTTATATACAGTGCCTTCGGAAAGTATTCAGACCCCTTGACTTTTTCCACATTAATTCCACGGATTAAATAGTTTCCCCCCTCAATCTACACACAATACCCCATAACGATAAAGCAAAAAAGGTTTCGAATTTGCCAATTTATTAAAAATTAAAAACAGAAATATCACATTTACATAAGTATTCAGCCCCTTTACTCAATACTTTGGATGCTGTTATCACTGCCAAAGGTGCTTCAACAGTCTTCTTGGGTATGACGCTACAAGCTTGGCACACCTGTATTTGGGGAGTTTCTTCCCTGCTTCTCTGCAGATCCTCTCAAGCTGTCAGGTTGGATGGGGAGTGTGGCAGCACAGCTATTTTCAGGTCTCTCCAGATATGTTTGATCGGGTTCAAGTCCGGGCTCTGGCTGAGCCACTCAAGGACATTCAGAGTGTTTCCGAATGGGCCACTCGTGCGTTGGCTTGATTGTGTGCTTTAGGGTCGTGTGTCCTATTGGAAGGTGATTTTTACCACGGGTTGGGTCCTGAACGTCTGGCAGCAGGTTTTAATCAGGATCTCTGTACTTTTTACTGCTGTCATCTTTGGCTAGCTCCTGACTAGTCTCCAGTCCAGTCGCCGGTTTGTCCCTTATCTGGAAGGTTCCTCCCATCTCCACAGAGGAACTCCGGGCTCTGTCCAGAGTGACCATCGGGTCTTGGTCACCTCCCTGACCAGCCTTCATCCGATTGCTCAGTTCTGGCCAGCTCTAGAAGAAGTCTTGGTGGTTAAAGATCTTCCATTTCCCGGAATGATGAGGCCTGTGTTCTTGGGGACTTCAATGCTGGCAGAATTTTTGGTACCTTCCCAGGACTGCCTTGACAACAGTTCCTGTCTCGAGCTCTACGGGACAATTCCTTCGACTCATGTTGGTTTTGTCTCGACATGCAACTGTCAACTTTGGAACCTTATATAGACAGGTGTGTGCATTCAAATCATGTCCAATCAATTGAATTTACCACAGGTGACTCCAATCAAGTTTTAGAAAATTTCAAGATGATCAAATGGAAACAGGAATGCCCTGAGCTCATTTCAAGTCTCATAGCAAAAGGTTGAATCCTTATTAAAAAAAATTGTTATTTACATATTTAATAACTAGCAAATATTCTAAAAACCTGTTTACTTTGTCATTATGGGTAGTGTGTACATTGCTGAGAATTGTTTATATATTTTTATAATCAATTTAGAATAAGCTGTAACGTAACAAAATTTGTAAAAAGTCGAGGGGTCTGAAAACTTTCCGAAGCACTGTACATCGTTGAAGACCTTTTGGTCTTCCTTGTCAGATCTTCATTTTCAGAGGGAATTTAACAGGACATCCATCTTCTTTTTCAGAACGTAGCCTTTCGCTATTTGGCAAGGACATGCTAATAGAAATAGATACAGAATAGATGTGCACCMGTGCATGATCCATTTCACCAACATCCTGTTATGCGATGTAACCCAAAACCGAGTCATCAACATGTCTTTCCCAGGGGTGTCAAGTGTTCTTAGTGGTGTCATGGCCTTGTTGAGAGCGGAGTCTCAGTCTCTGGGTGCAAAGCTTTGGCAGCACCCACACGTCCGTATCTCAATATCTYTTTGTTTATCTTTAGGAAGGAATGAAACCTCCCTCTTTCTACTAGTGAAAATCTATAGTTACATATCAGGATATTAGTTTGAATAAAACATAAAAATCGGCAATATTATTTTTGCGCTGAATGGCTGTACCTGTACCAAAATGGTTTCCTTCATAGCTTGTTAGTCATCTTTTTAAAWAGGYAGCCAATTCYTTTTCAGCACTTWTATTTCCATGACTGATCAAATCTTGTTTTATCGTGGCTCTCTCGTCCCTCTGCAGCAGACAGGTGGTGAGCAATATGTTTGGAAAAGCAAATCGCAATACACATAAAAATCGTCACCTAAGTATTGTGATATTACTGTATCGTGAGGTCCCTGGCAATTCTCAGCCCTATTTCCTACTACGCAGCAGACGGCTCCGTCCGAAAAATCTTTAGTGCCAAGCAAAATGTAGCCCATGTTGAAAGAATGACTGTCAGAACAATGACCTAACTCATTAGTGTACACCGAAACAAAATGTTTTGCAATTATTTATTTTTTTGAGTTTCCGAGTTCTCTTCCATTTCGTGCCCTACTGAACACAGCCCTGGTCTTCGAAACTGAAATGTGGATCATGTGCTACTTACTGGGTTTCTGTGAGTAAATTCAATTAGAGAGTCATTTGTCAAGGTGGTTGCAGCTTAAAAACGGTGGTCTAACCACCACGACTCCCTAGAAACGGCCTAAATAAGCACACTGGGACTTTAATACGCACTGGGACATAAAATAGCTACTTAACTCATTCTCTTCTCCAATTAAAAACAGCACATTCAGTATTGCTGTTCAGCAGAAACTACCTAACAAACATCAAGTGATCATAGGGAAGTGGTTTATTACTTTCTATGTTGTCAACACATTTCAGTGATAACCTGTGGCTTTCCTTATAGCCAAAGTTTCACTTTCATTTATTGAGAAATCGTTTAGCTTCTACAAATAGTTCCTGCCATTAAAAAAATTATAATAAATCCTGATGACATTTGTTAATAAAACAAAACTAAGTGGTGCACTCATTTATGTCTCTTCAAAAAGTATTCAAGATGTGTTTGTAATGAACCTTTATTTAGGCATGGGGAGTCCAGCCACAGCAATTCATCATCTTTCTATCCTCAGTATTGAATAGGAATGGAGAAGGAGTTTAGACAGGGTGGAGTTTATAAGGGATTTTCTGACTCATTGGCAGTTGGTCATGGAATTGGAATTTCCGTATACTTCCTGAATTGACAAGAAATGAAATTGAGTCGGGGAGGCATGGGGAGTCCAGCCACAGCAATWCTTCATCTTTCGATCCTCAGTATTAAATGGGAATGGAGACCGAGCATAGCGTGGAGGTTAGAAATAGTTTGCTGACTCATTGGCAGCAGTCATTGGCAGCAGTGGGGGTATCGACATGTTTGATCAGCCGATCTGGTTGATTAGTCTCCCTCTCTCAACAGCTGAAATTTGAGTCAAGTGTTAAGTCTGAGGAGACTGTAGGCTAGAGACACTCACCGATTAATATTCCGTCTCTGTGAGAGAATATAAAAAGAGGTCAATGATTAAGAGTTAATAGCAGTTGAATAAACATGCCCTGATAAGTGTCAACAGTGGCGGTTTTAAGTGTTGACCTCTGCTCACATTAACACCAACAGGGTCCCACCACACCTCACAACTGCCACTAAATGTAAGTATTGTGTACTTGATATACTCTGAGTTCCATGACAGACTGACCAGGTGAATCCAGGTGAAAGTTATGATCCCTTATTGATGTCACCTGTTAAATCCACTTCAATGAGTGTAGATGAAGGGGAGGAGACAGGTTAAAGAAGGATTTTTAAGCATTGAGATAACTGAGACATGGATTGTGTATGTGTGCCATTCAGAGGGTGAATGGGCAAGACAAAACATTGAAGTGCCTTTGAATGGGGTATGGTAGTAAGTTCCAAGCTTTGTTTCAAGAACTGCAATGCTGCTGGGTTTATCACACAAGAGTTTCCCCGTGTGTATCAAGAAATGGTCCACCAACCAAAGGACATCCAGCCAACTTGACAACTGTGGGAGTCGACATGGGCCAGCATCCCTGTGGAACACTTGACACCTTGTAGAGTCCATGCTCCGGTGAATTGAAGCTGTTCTGAGAGCAAAAGGCAGGGCGCAACACAATATTGCGAAGGTGTTCCTAATGTTTAGTATACTGCTGTATGAGAAGGCATGTCCCCTRATTATAAGCCAACCAGAGTCATTCAGCTCAGTGTGGCAGGCAGGGTTGGCAGGCCTTACATGGCAGTTTGTTACTGTTATTATAAAACTCTAGTGAGTAACAGCCCAGACCTTTCAGGTATTTTTATGCCATTGTAATCCTTGGGAGGGCCGCCGAAGCTTATTTTCGGGTCACCAGAAAATACAAACAGTGTAAACAAATTTTTACAACATATTATTTWATTTTTTTTACATTTGGGATGGAGTGTAAACTTTAAAATATTTAGAACCAGAAAAGATAATGGACCGATATATACTCAAGCAATAAGGCCCGAGGGGGCTTGTGGTATATGGCCAACATAACACAGCTAAGGTCTGTTCTTAAGCACGACGCAACACGGAGTGCCTGGATACAACCCTTAGCCGTGGTATATTGGCCATATACAAAAAAAACAGAGGTGCCTTATTGCTATTATAAACTGTTTACCAATGTAATTAGAGCAGCAAAAATAAATATTTTGTCATACCCATGATATACGGCCTAATATACCACGGCTCTCAGCCAAATCAGCTTTCAGGGCTCGAACCACCCAGTTTATAATTATAAATAATATAATCTTTGAAAACTAACAATCACCAAATAAAATATAGACAGTCAGGGAGAATTGAAATATCCAAAAACAATGAATATAGCAGTATTCATTTTGTTCTTATGTTTGAGCAAAATGACATGTCAAAATGCATAAATTAGCAGGAAACGACCTTTAAAATCTGCAAAGTTCTCTCAGCTGCATGGCAGAATATGTAGGATCGCATTAAAATTGGCTTAAAAATGCAAAACAGTTCTCTACCACCAAGATCGGGGCCTCAAACTCTCTAAAATGTTGCCGTGCCAACGAGCTGACCGCGGTCATTACCACCCTGCCACCATCTAAGCCCCTTTTTGATCCAAAAAGAAAACCTGCCTTTCCCCATGTCCCAGAACCCTGCTGGTCCAAATACCACAGAAAGGCTTCAGCCACATGACTCACCATCTAAATCAGGAGATCCACAGACAGAGAGATTGGATTTGAGTTAGGACATGAGTTGACCGCGTAAGTATTCGCCTCCTCCGGTATAGTCGGAGGAAATACATTTCCCTGTATAGAGACCATCTGAGGTTTTTGGTTTAAGAGTTCAAGGAAATGAGGAGTCACTCCAGATTGATCTGCTGCTGAGAATCTCAGGCTGCTTGGACCAACAGGCACACACCGACAAGGGTGACCAACAAGGGTGACCAACAGGCACACACCGACAAGGGTGACCAACAGGCACACACCGACAAGGGTGACCAACAGGCACACACCGACAAGGGTGACCAACAAGGGTCACCAACAGGCACCGACAAGGGTGAATGTTGAGTAAGGGTGCACACCCAATTACGCATCTAGAAGTAGGCCTAGGTTACCTGGCCTATGCACAAATGTAGGTCTATAAAATGTGCCCATTTAGGGATGTCTGATAGTATTTCTGATTGTGGAGCTTCTCAAAATCATTTTTCTTCACCTCAAACAGCAAGTAACAAAGTCTGTTGTTAGAATGACAACATTTCCTCAATGTATTGGACAAATATTTGTAATGCGTCATAAATACCTGATTACTTTTTCACATTTACATTTGAGTAATTTAYCAGAAGCTCTTATCCAGAGTGACTTACAGGAGCAATTAGGGTTAAGTGCTTTGCTCAAGGACACAGAGATTTTTTTCACCTTGTCAGCTCGGGGATTCGAACCAGTGACCTTTTAGTAGCTGGCCTAAAGCTCTTAACCGCTAAGCTACCTGCCGCCCCTACTTCTTATCGCTTGCACAAATAGCCTACAGCTGTGTCTGTCCCGAGTTCACTGAAGCAAGAAACTGTGTGCCCAGAATATTTTATAGAATGTTGCAAGTTTGCTAGCGGGAGCTTCTACTGGACACAGTTGATAGTTTACAGACAGGCCATGCATAGCCAATGTGATTTGTAGGATATTTATTTGTCAGGGTCTGAGACCTGTAGAGCGCCAGCCAAAGTCCAGTGACTTACTGCCATAGGCGCCAAATGGGAACCAGGGTGGGGAATTAAATCACCCTTCAGGGTCGATATTCATTAAGCACCAAAGAAGAAGAAAGCACACTGAAACGAATGGAATATACCTGAACTTAATCTCAGAGGTATGCTAACTCACATAGGCTACAGTAGTGTCTATGAATTTCATGCTATACACTAGTATATTATTATTTTAACTAGGAAAGTCAGTTAAGTACAAATTCTTATTTACAATGATGGCTTACCGGGGAACAGTGAGTTAASTGCCTTGTTCAGTGGCAGAACAACAGATTTTTACCCTGTCAGCTCGGGGAATCAATCAACAACCTTTCGGTCTCTGAATGACTACCATTTTTCTGTGTTACACTTCAGGTGGTGTATAACGAGCAGAAACTWAAACATCTCAACTGTGGAAGGTTTTAATTAAGTGAGTCTTTGGTGGCCACAAAATAACGCTGCGAAGTTTGAATTGGAGTTTGGCTACATGTATCAGATCATGGGATGGCGTTTAAAATATTTAACACAGCAGATTGGAATGTGGGACGAGCGACAATGATTGAAGCCCGAATTAGAATGTTCCATACTGCGATGAAAGATTCATTAGCCGGTCGTTATTCAAAATTAATARGAGACCCAATCGGTTGACATTAAAAGTAAAGTCGTCAGAACAAAATGAGACAGGTCCCCAAAGGCTGGACCCTACTGGCACTGCAGATGGCAAGGGCTATAGCAGGCAGCAGCCTTTTGAATGGTTCATAGGACAAACACACACTAGAAATCGAGCAATTGGCCCTGCAGTCCAGCTATATTTAGCCTCGTCTCTCTCAGCTGACTGGAGTGGTCTTGTTGTGAGAAGAACTACGTCTCAGCATGACACACAACATGGCTTTGCACTTCCCTCCCCACAAGTCTGAACACAGGGGACCAGTGACCCTGATTCCTACCATAGAACCAACCCAAACTACACTGGCTCTGATATTTTCCTTTGCAGCAACTATTGTAGATGCATAACCAGGCCAGCCCAGCTCAGCTCCTGTCAAATCAGGCACTGAATCTTACACTGAGCCTTCCCAGTCAAAGCTACCTATAACAAACTCCCTACCTTCATTCCCAGACCTTTCAGTTCTTCCCTGGTCTTAGACATTTTATATATGACACTGCCAAGGCAGGATGAAGACCAAAACAGTGGCCTTTCCTTGCCTCCCTGGTGCAGCAGGGCTGCTGGTGGTTCAGTAACATGGAACGGGTTCAGCAAGGAAAGTGCGGGGACATGTACAGTGCCTTCAGAAAGAATTCACACCCCTTGACTTTTTCCACATATTGTTATAGGCCGACTTTTTTTTTTTTACTGGCCTACACACAATACCCCATAATGTCGAGGTGGAATTATGTTTTTAGAAATGTTTACAGTTTAATTAAAAAATGTAAAGCTGAAATAAGTCAATAAGTATTCAACCCCTTTGTTATGGCAAGCATAAATAAGTTCAGGAGTAAAAATTCTCTTAACAAGTCACATAATAAGTTGCATGGACTCACTCTGTGTGCAATAATAGTGTCTACCTCATCTCTGTACCCCACACATACAAGTGTCTGTAAGGTCTCTCAGTCAAGCAGTGAATTTCAAAACACAGATTCAACTACAAAGACCAGGGAGGTTTTCCAATGCCTCGCAAAGAAGGGCACCTATCGGTGGATGGGTAAAGATAAACGACACTGAAGAAGCCTTTGATCATGGTGAAGTTATTAATTACGCTTTGGATTGTGTATGAATACCCTCAGTCACTACAACAATGCAGGCGTCCTTCCTAATTCAGTTGCCGGAGAGGAAGGAAACCGCTCAGGGATTTCASCATGAAGCCAATGGTGACTTTAAAACAGTTTGTTTAATGGCTGTGATAGGAGAACTGAGGATGGATCAACAACATTGTAGTTACTCCATAATACTAACCTAAATGACAGAGTGAAAAGAAGGAAGCCTGTACAGAACGCAAATATTCCAAAACATGTGTCCTGTTTGCCATAAGCCACTAAAGTAATACTGGGAAAAATGTGACAAAGCAATTCACATTTTGTCCTGAATACAAAGTATTGAATTTGCCCCAATCATATAACTGAGTACCACTATCCATGTTTTCAAGCATAATGGTGGATGCATCATGTTATGGGTATGCTTGTAGTCGTTAAGGACTGGGGAGTTTTTCAGGATTAAAAAAAAGGGGGAAAAAGCTAAGCACTGGCAAAATCCAGGAGCAAAAGCTGGTTCAGTAAGCTTTCCACCAGACAAGATGAATTCACCTTTCAGCAGGACAATAACCTGAAACACAAGGCCAAATCTACAAGTTGATTACTAAGAATACATTGAATGTTCCAGATTGGCTGAGTTAGTTTTGACTTAAATCTACTTGAAAATCTATGGCAAGACCTGAAAATGGTTGTCTAGCAATGATCAACAACCAGAGCTTGAAGAACTTAGAAAACAATAAAATGGGAAAATGTTGCACAATCCAGGTGTGGAAAGCTCTTGAGGACTTACCCAGAAACACTCACTGCTGCACTTATGTAAATTACATTTCTGTATTTCATTTTCAATAAATGTGCAAAAATTGAATTGATTTTGAATTCAAGCTGTAACACAATAAAATATGTGGAATTGGCCAAGGGGTATAATGAATACTTTCTGCATGGCTTGAAGTGGTCATTAGTGGCAGGAAGTTCCCAGATTCTTGGCTGAACTCTGAATTCTGCCGGCAACATCCAGAGAAGTGACTCAATGTTTGGGTTGCTGCAGCCGCCACACCTATTTACCGTGGCTAGTCTAATGCCATTGAGAAGAAAATTGAGTTTGACTGTATTTTAGGGCAGGGACTTTCTCCTTTAAAGATGCAATCCGTAGCGGTGAAACTGCCACGTCCGTTTGCGATATTACAAATACATTACTTCACACAACTAACAGTTTTTCCCCCATCATTGACCATCATTGCATGCACAATAATACAGCAGAGTACTATGATATATATATATTTTTTTTTTTTACAACGATGCTGGATGCTCATTTCCTCAAAACATAAACAATAAATGCGCCTGGGGGGGGGGGCATTGTTTTGCGGATTTCGCAAAATTATACAGTCTATACAAACGTGTGTAGCATTAAACCAGAGTTTAAATTAAAATCTGAGAAAATCTAACCCAATGTGTGACCCGTTTCAAGAAGCTTGGTGAACGTCGCACATCAKTACTTCACAGGAGACATTTGAATGTTTTTTAATCAAAATGCGTTTTTGGCAGAAATGCGTTCTGGAACATGTGAACTTTAATGTGGCTTAATTACAAACATGTATGCCATCTGTAAATACAAATAAAATCATTAAAATTACAAGCCTAACTGGTTTAGCCACAGAAAAKGKCWGGAACCTTCCCGCTAGCCATGATTYGCTGAGATAATGGATGGGCTGGACATGCTGAGAGATGAGTTTGGATTGGTCTGCCATGTAGCYGGCTTCTGTCTATAACATGAGKTGCTCAGTATGTGTWGATAATCCWTGCTACRGCTGCTTTTTTGAAAGATAACGTTAGCCATGGAGATATGCAAAAGTATTGCTACTGCTCTCAACATTGCTGCACAMAATTTAGCAGGTGCTATCGACAAAGATCAGTGGGAAAARAGTTGTGATGGGACTACTTTTCTGCACAAGGTRATTGTGAACCGGTGTGACTTGACACAACAACGGGCCAAACAAGCTGCAGTAACCTACAAAATAAACGAAAAAGCCACACTACCATGAAGCGTTCATCCATGTATGGGTAAGAGTCTAATTACATTTTCAGATATTGTACATTTCTAATTTGGTCAGAAAGTTGTTTTCATGCAAGTTAAAGCATACTGTTAGCTTGCTGGCTCACTAGCTAATGTTTTGTGTATGATCCGTGTAGTAATATTATTTGTATCCATTTGCATTGCTAGTTATAGCCTAGCTAGCCTATAGTTATAGCCTATAGCCTAGCTAGCTAACATTGAACCTAGTTGGTTAGCTTTAGCTACCTGCAGATTCATACTACAGCATTTCATGCACAGTGACTAGCTATGTCAATCCATTTGTACTGTAGCTATGGGTTGGGATTATGATTCATTGTTTAGCTAGATGTCTAAACAAAAGGCTCCACTTCACAAGAGAATGATTACATAATTCATCAAGTTAGCCAGGTTTGTCTGGGGGTGATTATGGCCATCAATTGTATTTCATGAACATGTGTWCATGTCTAGACAATAGTGACCCATCCACTTAGCTAGATGTGGCTTGGGGGGGGTTACAGCATTTATTTCACATGACACATCAATTTAGACAAGTGTCTGGGTAAGCATCATCTAATAATAAAATATATATACAATATTCTTATCTGTACACTTTCAAAGTCAGATTAGGATATAGGCCAAGGACTAAATAAAGTGTATTTTTACCTGTAATTTTTCCTTATTGTAGGCTATTAGTTTCAGCACTTTGTCTTGAAATCTTTGGTTGTTTACTACACTACCTTACTCACTCTGTTAAGCACATGGCCTCACATYTGAATCCTTAGAGATGGGTGGGGCTAAGGCTTAAGAGGGTGTGAACAATGCTGAATAGGTGTAAACAGATAGCTCTCCAGTAGGTGTACTAAAACATTCAAGGGKCKTTTTCTCAAAAGTGGGTTTACAAGTTTATCAACTTTCAAAGCAGGATTACTTTCCCATTGTTCTTCAACTGCTACCATTTTATACCTCTGAGTCTATACTTTTATGCATTGTAAAAAATCTAATAAAAATAAAAACACTTAAAATGTTGCTACCTAAGAACGATTTGAGGTGGTGGGTCACATATGGTCATTTCCATGTAAAAGGACCCATGAGCACCAACCATGTAAAGTACATAGAAGCATGTCAAATTAGTGTCAAATGAAAGCTAGGCCTCTATATTTTTCAGAAATTAAAGCATGTATATACACATTTTAACCATTTCCCCATCTTAAATATTAGGAATAAGGAAATGTTTTGATTTCTGGTCAAACAGATTGGAAATGGCTCTTTAGCAGAAAGAAGGTCTTAAGGTATTCAAAATACAGCAAAACACAAAGTAAAGACCCCTGTCAACTAATATCAACACATATTCTGCCTTCTGTAAGTTAAGAAACATTGCCTTGTGCCTTGAAATTCTGCTACCAAAAAACACACATATCTACGATATTTTCTKATTTCTCTCCCTCYTCAGGAGGAATCTGATAATAAAAGTTCACCGAAGTAACATGTAAACGGTAGACCTATCAATTGGTTAGTGCTTTTACTGATATCAATTTTGTTTATGAATTATTATGTGATTAAAACTGTAAATTCTGTTAGGAAATTGGTAARGTAATTTCTGCAATTAGATTGGCTACAAGGGGAAATCATAGTAGTCAACAAGCCACAGTTGAGTTCACAAGTTTGGACAGCACAGTAGAGTTGAATACGCTATAATGTACTCTACTGTACTTTGTTGTCCAAACTTGTGAAAGACGTACATCTATGATTGGTTCAGATTTGATCTGGACCAACCAAATTTGGTCTTGCTTGGGGGCAGAGGTCATTAAAAGAATAGTCAGTGTTAGGCTTGGGCGGTATCCAGATTTTAATAGTGTCATACCGTCCTTCTCRCATCCTGGGATTTACGGTATTACCAACATAGCACACAWGGGGGCGCTAAAACGCAAGACAAGTCCATTTGMCCTCTTACCAGAATGCTAACAAAATTAGCACAAAGTAACAATGAAAATCACAGACGCTGTTAGCTAAATGCTAACGAGCGAAAACTAACAAACTAATTGCAAAGACAGGCAAATCCAGCTCKTAAAGTTATACAAGCGTTGCTAGTAGCTACCGAATGTCATTTTCGATGAGTGTGGACATTTACGAGCGAAAGTGAACAAGGGAAATTGTGCAAAGTTCAGTAGCTGTGTTTTTCCTAAAGAAAGAGCAGCACATGGAGCAGATGGGAGAACAACGGACGAGGGGGAAAAAACGCTAGTAGGACACACAGGGAAAAAACGCTAGTAGGACGCACAGGGAAAAAACGCTAGTAGGACGCACAGGGAAAAAACGCTAGTAGGACGCACAGGGAAAAAACGCTAGTAGGACGCACAGGGGAAAAAACGCTAGTAGGACGCACAGGGGAAAAAACGCTAGTAGGACGCACAGGGGAAAAAACGCTAGTAGGACGCACGGGGAAAAAAGCTAGTAGGACGCACAGGGGAAAAAACGCTAGTAGGACACACGGGGAAAAAAGCTAGTAGGACGCACAGGGGGAAAAAACGCTAGTAGGACGCACAGGGGGAAAAAACGCTAGTAGGACGCACAGGGGAAAAAACGCTAGTAGGACGCACAGGGGAAAAAAACGCTAGTAGGACGCACAGGGGAAAAAAACGCTAGTAGGACGCACAGGGGAAATGGCAACTGTACAGAACTCAACCAGAGCTCTTTGACTTCTGGCATTAAAGCCATTATAAGATATCTGATGGCAAACATTTAGTAGTAAATTGTATACGTGTGTAACTTCATCACCTCCCATGGACCACACAAGAGAGACCAGCTGATATATATATATAGAACGCTATGGACTCATCAGCTCCCGCTTTCTTCCCTTGTGCTATTTACAAACAAACACGTGACTGGCTCAACTGTTCTGGAGGACTACGGTAAGCATTATAATGTAAAATAATGTGTCAGGTGACATGAAGAACTCAATCTGCTTTATCTCCTAACGTATTGCACAAGTTAACTGCAGGTATTAACTTTAAAAAGCAGCTACAAATATTCACATTTATTGAAAAACTTAAAGTAAATAGTTGACGACATTGGAAAAAAAACATCCCTTGGCTTTTACCAAATAGCCCAGGATACGGTATACCACCCAAGCCTAGTCAGTGTGTAGAATAGTACCCAAATATGCAAAAGGAGATATTGTTATATTTATACCTGTTAGAACCTATTTGGAATACATCACCATGAAGAGAATGACATTCATATCCATAATTATGCATTCCTGTGTAGTACAGATCAGGGACCCATGATGAAATTCAGTTATCGGGTGTAAATCCACTTCACTTACTGTAGTTCAAAAACCAAAAGAGATTTTTTTCAGGGTGTTATTGTCATAGCTGACACCCCATTCTTTCTGCAGACATCTTGAATCTTAATTAAGAGCAGATAATTAACAGAGTTTTTGGGAAACGTGGACAAATTCAAGAAAACTGGGAGATTTTACTTCAATTCCATCTGCAGTTCTTCCAGTAAATGTGTTTTTGTAAAATGTTAAAATGTGTCCTTGTGCCTACAGTTGTATGGTGAGATAAACGTTGAAATCGGAGAGTCCGCGCTTAGGCATATCAAACTGAAAAGTAGGCTACTGCTGGTCACAAAATGTCCACTTTTCTGACGACAGTTGAGGATGAAGGCAACAGTCTTGTATGTCCTTTCTATTCGTCCACATTTCCTGGGCGCAAACAAAGCAGTGCCAACGACATGCGGATGAGAGTTGGACAAACATAATGGACACTACTGTGAGCAGCACTTTGAACAGAATGCCCTTAGGTGTGAGTTCTTTCATAAGGAGGTTTGTATACTTAACTACTTATGCCTTAAGATMTTTTGAATAGCTATTCAGAATAGGTTTCCTGGTTTGTGAGGCACTGTAACCAAGAAAGGCTTACGTTATCTTTAAACCTACATAGAATAGTAGTTGGTTGATAGTAGTTTAAGCACAATTGCTACCGCGTGAGTGATACAAATTAGATTAGCCACGTCAGACTTAACCAACCACTACTGTAGATAAAAAAGTGTGTTCAAAACTGTCCATTGCATATTGTTAGAGCAAATAAAGCATTTTTTTACAAATTCAAAGCAAAACGTGCTCGATTCCATGCGGCAATGTGTTCCAATGACTCACTCAAATAACTCTCCAATTCCCAACACAGGAATGCGTGGTTGTTACATTGGGAAAGGAACTGAATTGGTATGGCCACTTATGCCAGGCTTGGAATGTCTACCTCTTACCCACACACTGTCGAAATATATAAATTGCACCACTTTCCGAAGAAAAACACTCATGACACCACCGACTGATGTCAACCGACACACGGCGTGCTAAACGCATTATAAAGGTTTACTATAAACAAAACAAAAATACTTACCATTCACTGTGTAAATGGCACCAACCAGAAAACAAAGAGCAAATAGTTGTATGGAGAAGGCGAAACAAGTTTGGGTCTTCATTGTGGCCTCTTTCACTCTTTCTTTTAACTCTTGCGGACGTTTGGACGACTCCTCAGCTCTGACAAAAACACAGCTGCTCGGTGTAGTGTTGCCWGTGTTGAGATTGGGCGAGTTCGTTTTSCATGGCCCYGTGCTCCGGGTAGGTGGTAATTTATTTAAGGGCCCTGGACCGCTCACCCGGGGCACCGGGCCATGGAAAACGAACTCGRCCAATYAGCGCTAGCAGGCGTCAGAGGTAGCACGTGCATCTCTGCTTCCATCCAATTACATTATG
This sequence comes from Salvelinus sp. IW2-2015, assembly GCF_002910315.2. NCBI lineage: Eukaryota > Metazoa > Chordata > Actinopteri > Salmoniformes > Salmonidae > Salvelinus > Salvelinus sp. IW2-2015. Next base: position 7,347,271 of record NC_036853.1, read on the forward strand.
TTGTATGATTGTAAGCTCTCCTCTGGGGTGTGATTTAAAAAAACGGTRGAATGTAAATATAGCGCTGTGAAAAGGCGTGGGCAGCAACTGTCAGYGTGAGAATGTTAAATTGATTGTAATGTATTGTTGATGCATAATTACGTATACTATCGAACAGTTTCGTGGCACAGCAGTCTAAGGCACTGCATGTCAGTGCTAGAGGTTTCACTACAGACCCTGGTTCGATCCCGGCCGTGATCTCCCATATGGCGGTGCACAATTGGCCCAGCGTTGTCCGGGATAGAGGAGGGTTTGGCCGGGTAGGCTGTCATTGTAAAATAATACTTTGTTCTTAACTGACTAAATAAATAAAGGTTAAATAAAAACAAAAAATTATATTGTTTATGCAAAGCTTTTTGAATGTGTTTTGTACCTGATAAGCCATGTGGCTTAACATTGCCATCGGATAAACTGGATAACTAACTACTGTACTCTCTCTCGTTGTCTCTCTCTCGTTGTCTCTCTCTCGTTGTCTCTCTCTCGTTGTCTCTCTCTCGTTGTCTCTCTCTCTTCTAGTAGGGAGCTCTCCAGAAGGGATCTTCTAGTAAGGAGCTCTCCAGAAGGGATATTCTAGTAGGGAGCTCTTCAGAAGGGATCTTCCAGAAGGGATCTTCCAGTAGGGAGCTCTTCAGAAGGGATCTTCCAGAAGGGATCTTCCAGTAGGGAGCTCTTCAGAAGGGATCTTCTAGTAGGGAGCTCTCCAGAAGGGATCTTCCAGTAGGGAGCTCTTCAGAAGGGATCTTCCAGTAGGGAGCTCTTCAGAAGGGATCTTCTAGTAGGGAGCTCTCCAGAAGGGATCTTCTAGTAGGGAGCTCTTCAGTAAAGCTATTTGATGACCCCTTCTAAGAACTTCAAACACATATTTCCTGATCTCTCCAATAGTAGGCCTATGATATCAAAGCTCCATATGCTCCTCATTAGCTTACAATACGCAGCAGGTGAGGGAGAGGGTCAGTATGTTAACTGCATGAGTCATCTGTAATGACTACTGTTTCTAACTGAGAAGTGAAGAGGTTTTGAAATGATAAACCCTTATCATATCTGTCACCATAGCCTACTGTGTTTATCATTATACTGAAGTTCTCTACTGTCATTGTATTCAACTCTATTCTATTTATTTTTACTTTATTTTTAATATATTATCTTTTATAATTTTACCCCTAACCCTCTCTTAATTGGAGTAAACTAATGGACAACAATAWTTGGACTTCTACTTCCAGTTTATACATACTATATACATTTTACAGACACAGTATATTTTACAGTAGTTATCTTTTACATTTATTGTATTTTAATCCTGGGGCGGTGTGTAAGAATTGCCCTGGCAGATTTTGGGTCCCAGTTTATCCCTGGGGTTAATTGGTTCACTAAACGAATATCTATGATAATACCTGATTCCTTGGTCCAGTCTTATCTTGGTGGGTTTAAATGAATGAGAAGTGAAGCTTTATTGTAATGTTTGAGTTAATKATCTTGTGTCTGGATGTAAATGGCAATAGTTCATGTAAATAGTATTATATCATAGTATTTCCTATCTATTTAAAGTATTTTTCCAGGCCCCTGATGTGCAGAGAACAAATTATAATTTGTTTAGCAATATTTTCACAAACTTGTATTTATTATACAAATATTTATCAATTAAGATACATATTTTCTCAATAATAATAATAATAATAATAATGACTATATGCCATGGCAGAGCCAGGGTGAAATTTCCCTTTAAGGTTCAAATATTTATCATGGTTACAGTATTTCTGACTCTTTATTTGCTGCAGCAGATGTTGGTTGCCCATGTTCTCATAAGCAATGAATGAATTCTCACATTGAGTGAATATCCTACTTTAGTAAATGTTGCCTCCCAGTGGTCAAATTGTATCGATTGGAAAGTCATCTCATTCCTAGACGCTTCAGCCCAAATGCGCTATTCAATGAAAGGCACATTGTAAACAAAAGCACTGCACTTTATTTTTAAAGATATTTTGCACTTGAGCAGACATCCGCAGCGTTTAACGTGAATGTGATCTCCGCACGTGTCAGGGAATTGCATTTAAAAAGGCGTACTGTCAACCAGTGCGGTGGGTTTTGTCGACAATGCGCCTTTGATTGAATTCCTGGTCTCTGTCTTCTTTTTATATTGTCACTACAGACCCTGGTTCGATTCCAGGCTGTATCACAACCGGCAGTGATTGGGAGACCCATTGGGCTGCGCACAATTGGCCCAGGGTCGTCCGGGTTAGCGTTTGGCCGGGGTAGGCCATCATTGTAAATAAGAATTTGTTCTTAACTGACACGCCTAGTAAAATAAAGGTAAAATTATTAAAATTTATATTTTGCTTCTCTGTATTCTATTCGATGGTAGAAAATGGACCACAACTACCTGTGTGTTTATTGGGTTGGTGAGGGAAGAGTTGCGGGCCTGAGAGCCATGATGAGAGAACTAAGGTCATAACATAACTAGCCCCGCCCCCTCATCTTTCCCTATGGAATTATTCCTTTGTTTGTCTTTTTCCTTTGTTTTGTTTACAACCCTTATAGATGTACAATGATGTCGTTAGAGTGTAGAATCCCAACTTGGCATGATGTATTAAGTCATCACGTGTGTTTTTTGGTTAGGGTTAAATTAGGGTGAGCACAACACAATACAGTTATGGGGGGGGGGGATTTTATTGTGTATTCCTTGCTAACCTGTGTTTGTGTGCAAATATCCTGCAAACCAAGGTGAACAGAAATGGTCATCCTTCATCGTTCTTTCCATACAGTTTATTGTCCACATTGTGGTGACATGCTCATGCCTCTGCATTGATCCACAGAGGATAAAAGTGCTGATATTCATCTCTAAGCTCGGTCAAAAACAAACAGAGACAGGCACTTGTTTGATTCATGGCCTTGTATCACCCTGAGGAGAAAAGGGAGGTGGATAGAGAACTGTCAGGTTTAACGAGTGCTAGCTGTATGTGTCAAAGATCAGCCTGGTCTCATAGATTAGATGTAACATAGTAAATGTAAATCCGAGACGCTCAAATTTGTATGATATATGTTAATATATATATATGTTACGTTTGGTATGGTTACATAAGACAGAAGGTTACTGTAAGGCGATTGGTCAGAGTGGATGGGTGGCGTATGACGTGAACGTCTAGCAACCCACAGGTTGTATGTTCCAATCTCATCACGGACAACTTTAGCATTTTAGCTAATTAGCATGTTTGCAGCTACTTACCCCTTTTTAGCTACTTTGCAACTACTCAGCATATTAGCTAACCATTCCCCTAACCTTAACCCTTTAACCTAACTCCTAACCCTAACCCCTAGCCTAGCTAACGTTAGCCACCCGGCTAACTTTAGTGTTCGCCACCTAGCTAACGATAGCCACAACAAATTGGAATTCGTAACATATTATACAAATTGTAATTCGTAACATATCACACGAAATGTATGATGGACATCCACAAATTAATACATACCATACGAATTGGAGTGTCCCATTTTTACATTTACTATATGTTACCTCTACCCCTGAGTCCAGGTTGCAGACATGGGTTACACAGAGAAAAGCTCCATGGTTAGGGCTGTTAAGTGTCTCAGGTAAGGCCTGAGCCAAGGCTATATAGTCCTCTCTGTGCTGTTGGGAGGGCTTTGTTGGGTGTTTAATACTTAATAACTCTTGGAAAACAACAACAGTACAATACCACACCCATCTTTTACATTATTTTCTAATAAAGCCACACTCCTATGTTTTTCATAGTTTCTGTCTGTGTTTTGTGTGGAGGTCCCAGTCTGGTTGGAGGAGTGGCGGATGATGAGGAGGGGGTGTTCAGTCGAACAGCTTGGCTGCTATGGCTTTYCCGTCGTACTTGGAGTTCTTGCCGTTGAACTCGGAAGGCAGGATGTCGGCGTCAAACTCCTTGTAGTAGTTGTCCAGCTCGTCTCCGTGYACAAACACCTGATTGGCAGACAGAATGTTGGACCTATGAACTAAAATGTTCTCACCAAATGTTATTTGTATTCATATATTTACCGTTACCTGTATATTACCGTTTGATTAAGAACCCATTCACCTTGTTATTTAGTTACATAAGGCAGGTAACCTAGTGGTTAGAGTGTAGAGGTTGGCAGGTAACCTAGTGGTTAGAGTGTAGAGGTTGGCAGGTAACCTAGTGGTTAGAGTGTAGAAGGTTTGCAGGTAACTAGTGGTTAGAGTGTAGAGGTTGGCAGGTAACCTAGGGTTAGAGTGTAGAGGTGGCAGGTAACCTAGCGGTTAGAGTGTAGAGGTTGGCAGGTAACCTAGTGGTTAGAGTGTAGAGGTTGGCAGGTAACCTAGTGGTTAGAGCGTTGGGCCAGTAACCGAAAGGTTGCTAGATCGAATCCCCGCGCTGACAAGGTAAAAATCTGTCGTTCTGCCCCTGAACAACGCAGTTAACCCACTGTTCCTAGGCCGTCATTGTAAATAAGAATTTGTTGTTAACTGACTTGCCTAGTTAAATAAAGATAAAAATTAAAATAAAATGTGTATTTACCGTTACCTGTATATTACCGGTTGATTAGGAACCCATTCACCTTCATTATTTGTTGTTGATTCATATAGTTTTATGGTGTAACTCATGAGATATAAGACATTTCCCCCATCAAATCCCATGTTTTCCCCATTCTTTAATCACCTCTGTCTCTCTGTCTCTCTCTAAAAATGATTAATTAATTCTTTCATGTTCTCTCTCAGGGCCTGTTTCACTCACTCTCTCCAGCAGCTTGCCCTTCATGAGTGGCTTGACCACGTTGTAGGTGGTGGTGAAGTACCAGGGCTGGTGGATGAAATGGACCGCTTTGAACCGGGCCGGGAAGGAGTCCTGAAACACACAAGTGGAACAGAGGGTCAGAAGAGTTACAGATCTCACCACCACTATGGCCATAAGCATCCTCATCGCGAGTAACGGATCTCACCACCACTATGGCCATAAGCATCCTCATCGCGCGAGTAACGGAAAGGGAAAGTTGAAACTGTTGAACTTTGCCAAAAAGAGTTCAGCCCATTTAGGTCGAACAGATTGTCTGATATTTCTAAAAACAGCAACGACCACTTTTACCAGAGAGTAAATGAATGTCTGAAGGGAAAATGGTAAACATGTAAATGAATGTGCTGCGTGAGTAGAATCAGATCCCACCTCTACCACCAATGGCGCAGGTAAAGTTTTCAGGCCCATAAAAATAGAATTCAGGCCATCATTGGAAAGAAAATCCATTGGTTTAAAAATGATTAAATGGATTAAAAATCCATTATTTTGTATCCTAATAAGGTAATGTTCTGTTCAGTATTCCCTCGGCATGTGTTTGTGAAAGCGACCTGCAACATGTCCACCATCTTCTTGAGCTCAGTGGGTTTGATGCCGGAGGCCTGCTGCATGGTGAAGCCCTTGAAGTTCTCAATGATGCAGAAACCGTTGATCTGAGTCTCCTCGTTCTCTAGCAACTTCTCCAGGATTACACAGTAGGCACGGAGGATCTGGTGAACACACACACARASWRASWCACACACARAYTCACACACARARAMWCASACACYRATAGTCACACAKKKKWKYRWKKKKYMTMMRKAKKWTTRKYYAYWKWTTTTAAAAAACGACACCACTCTCTTGATTATGATTTTCAATAATCGAAGCTTTGTTTTAATTGTCTTTCACAGCAACATGACTTAATAGACCACACACTGGGTCATAGGTTTCAGGCCAGAAAGACAATTAAAACAAAGCTTCTATTATTGAAAATCATAATCAAGAGAGTGGTGTCGTTTTTTTTATTTTACATTTTTATGTGATCTCTTTTTGGTTCCAAGCACCCTTTTTACTTGTCTACACAAATGCATTTAGAGTTTTAAAAAAAAATGTATATTTTGAGCATGTTCCCCCTCCTTTACTGAACGTGAGCGAGGCCTTTTGKTAACCACAGATATTTCAATTTAAATTCAAGTTATTATTTATCAAGGGCTTGTCCACCTGATTACAATTATCAATAACTCCCATTGCTGCTGTATGTCTATGAAAACATTGCTCCTGCCATGTTTTAGTGCCTTGTGGGGACCACCAATGTATTTCAAATGGGTGCATTGTGGGGGCCCAGGCCCCCGCTAGACACCTCGTCGAAGGTGATCTCTTCGTAGTCCCAGTTCTCGATGTTGAAGAGCAGCACGATGCGGCCGTACTTGTCTCTGCTGGACAGGATGCCTGGGTAGCCGGCCTCGATGGTGCTGCGGACAGCCTCGGGGGTCAGGTTCTCAAACAGCTCAGGGTAGTCTCTCCTGAAGCGCACGTAACCTGAACACGGACACAGGGTCATCAACATCAGATAGACTCCGTGCCATGTCAGGAGGAGTTAAGCAGACAGGAAGWTCAACACATATATGTTGCTTGGTTGGGTTTAATCAAACTGTATATTTCCTTCCAATGGCAATGTTTAAAATGATCATGTGCGTAGCTGACTTAGCCTGGTCCCAAATATTTGTGTGCTCTCTTGGCAACTCCAACAGTACTTGGCTATACAGCAACATAMTGGGGTGGCAGGTAGCCTAGTGGTTAGAGCATTGGGCCAGTAACCYAAAGGTTGCTAGATCGAATCCCCGAGCTGACAAGGTAAAAATCTGTCGTTCTACCCCTGAACAAGGCAGTTAACCCACTGTTCCTAGGCTGTCATTGTAAATAAGAATTWGTTCTTAACTGACTTGCCTAGTTAAATAAAGGTAAAAATATATATATATTTGGGACCAGGCTATTATAGCGGCCTGTCATTGAAAGTTAAAGCAATTTTAACACAGCTTTAATGAAATAGACAGAACACTTCCCCACTGATATACAGTACAGTAGTTTGTAGGGACCCACCCTTCATGAGGTCAAAGGCTCGGGGCACGTCGTATTTCCTGGCGCGGATGAAGCGGACCAGCATGCCGTCAGGCTTCTCTCTGAAGGTTTCCAGCACCCCCTTGGCCAGGTCGTCCCCAGCATCCGCCGTCTCCTTGATTATTCCCCTCAGCTCCTTGACCGCCAACGCCCGCTTCTCGTCTGTCTCATTCAACTCATCCTTGGCCTGTAGGGAACCAACAACCAAGTCWACCTCGGAACCGGATGAGGTCTACAACCTCGGAACCGGATGAGGTCTACAACCTCGGAACCGGATGAGGTCTACAACCTCGGAACCGGYTGAGGTCTACAACCTCAGAACACACACACCTTCACAGTCGTGAAGAGYGCARGGCAGTGCCTCTTCCCCCTCAGAAGACTGAAAAGATTTGGCATGGGCCCTCGGATKCTCAAAAAGTTCTACAGCTGCACCATCGAGAGCAGCGTGACTGGCTGCATCACCGCTTGGTATGGCAAATACATCTCCATTGACCGRAATGCGCTACAGAGGGTGGTGCGGACAGCCCAGTACATCACTGGGGCCGAGGTCCCTGCCATCCAATACCTCTATATTAGGTGTTGTCAGAGGAACACCCGAAAAATTGCCCGACCCCAGCCAACCAAGCAATAAGACTACTAAATAGCCAGACTGCTAACTAGTCAATCAATGGTACTATCTGCACTGAGCCTACGCACACACTCACTAGACTATAGACAGTGCATTCGAAAAGTATTCAGACCCCTTGACATTTTGTTACGTTACAGCCTTATTCTAAAATGGGTTAAATAAAACTATTTCCTCAGCAATCTACACACAATACCACATAATGACAAAGCGAAAACAGGTTTAGACATTTTTGCAAATGTATTAAATATAAAAAAACAGAAATACCTTATTTACATAAGTATTCAGACCCTTTGCTATGAGACTCGAAATTGAGCTCAGGTGTATCCTGTTTCCATTAATCATCCTTGAGATGTTTCTACAACTTGATTGGAGTCCACCTGTAAAAAATGTAATTGATTGGACATGATTTGGAAAGGCGCATACCTGTCTATATAAGGTCCCACAGTTGACAGTGCATGTCAGAGCAAAAACCAAGCCATGAGGTCYAAGGAATTATACGTAGAGCTCCGAGACAGGATTGTGTCGAGGAACAGATCTGGGGAAGGGTACCAAAACATTTCTGCAGCATTGAAGGTTCCCAAGAACACAGTGGCCTCATCATTCTTAAGTGGAAGAAGTTTGAAACCAAGAATCTTCCTAGAGCTGGCCGCCTGGCCAAACTGAGCAATCGGGGGAGAAGGGCCTTGGTCAGGGAGATGATCAAGAACCCGATGGTCACTCTGACAGAGCCCCAGAGGTCCTCTGTGAAGATAGGAGAKCCTTCCAGAAGGACAACCATCTCTGCAGCACTCCACTAATCAGGCCTTTATGGTAGAGTGGCCAGACAGAAGCCACTCCTCAGTAAAAAACACATGACAGCCCGCTTGGAGTTTGCCAAAAGGTACCTAAAGGACTCTCAGACCATGTGAAACAAGATTCTCTGGTCTGATGAAACCAAGATTGAACTGTTTGTGTCACGTCTGGAGGAAACCTGGCAACATCCCTACAGTGAAGCATGGTGGTGGCAGCATCATGCTCTGGGGATGTTTTTCAGCGACAGGGACTGGCAGACTAGTAAGGATCGAGGGATAGATGAACGGAGCAAAATGCAGAGAGATACTTGATGAAAACCTGCTCCAGAGCGCTCAGGACCTCAGACTGGGGCGAAGGGTCACCTTCCAACAGGACAACGAACCTAAGCACACAGCCAAGACAACGCAGGAGTGTGTGTAGATTGATGAGGGGGAAAAAAACGATTTAATWAATTTTWMAATAAGGCTGTAACGTTAAAAAATGTTGGAAAAAGTCAAGGGGTCTGAATACTTTCCAAATGCACTGTATACAAACCATGTACACACTCACACACACTGCATTGACACTCCCACACAAAACCCACACACATTCACATACACACGCACACACATAACACACACCGACACAACACAAACACACATACACATTACACACACTCACACACACACTTTTACGCTCATCATTTGCTGCTGCTACTCTGTTCTTTATTTTATTATTATTTTACTATTATTATTATTATATTATCTATCCTGATGCCTAGTCACTTTACCCTGCCTTCATGTACATATCTACCTCAAATACCTTATTATTATCTATCCTGATGTCTAGTCACTTTACCCTGCCTTCATGTACATATCTACCTCAAATACCTTATTTTTATCTATCCTGATGTCTAGTCACTTTACCCTGCCTTCATGTACATATCTACCTCAATACCTTATTATTATCTATCCTGATGTCTAGTCACTTTACCCTGCCTTCATGTACATATTCTACCTCCAATACCTTATTTTATTTATCTAATCCTTGATGTCTAGTCACTTTACCCTGCCTTCATGTACATATCTACCTCAAATACCTTATTATTATCTATCCTGATGCTCTAGATCTCACTCCTTTACCCTGCCTTCCATTGTACATGATCTCACCTTATCTCTTATTGAATTACCTTTATTATCTATCCTGATGCCTCTCACTCACTTTACCCTGCCTTCATGTACATTATCTTACCTCAAATACCTTATTATTATCTATCCTGAGTGCTAGTCACTTACCCTGCCTTCATGTAATAATCTACCTCAAATACTTATTATTATCTATCCTGATGTCTAGTCACTTTACCTGCCTTCATGTACATATCTACCTCTAATACCTTATTATTATCTATCCTGATGTCTAGTCACTTTACCCGTGCCTTTATGTACATTATCTACCTTATATTATTAATCTATCCTGATCTGATCTCTTTACCCTGCCTTCATGTACATATTTACTACACTGTACCTTATGTCATTTCTATCCTGCCATGCCTAGTCACTTAACCGCACTATGATACTCATGTACATATCATACCTATTATTATCTATCCTTGATGCTAGTCACTTTACCCTGCCTTCATTGACATATCTACCTTTATTATTATCTATTATCCTGATGCCTAGTCACTTTCTCACGCTGCCTTCTGTACATATCTACCTCAAATACCTTATTTATTATCTATCCTGATGCTAGTCACTTTACCCTGTCACTCTCCACATATAACATATTACCTTCCTTATGTACCTCTCAAAATATAGTATCGTGAATCCTTGATGACACATAGTCCTTTACCCCTGTCCTTCATGTACATATCTACCTCAAATACCTTATTATTATCTATCCTGATGCCTAGTCACTTTACCCTGCCTTCATGTACATATCCACCTCAAATACCTTATTATTATCTATCCTGATGCCTAGTCACTTTACCCTGCCTTCATGTACATATCTACCTCAAGTACCTGGTACTGCTACTCCCTGTATATATATATTTCCATTCTTTTGTATTTAATTTTATTCTTCTTGTGTCATTATTTCACGGTAATGTCTACACCAGTTGTATGTGATTTGATTTGTGGTTGCACTTGAGTTTGTAGTTGGGCTTAAGATGTGAAGTGAATCTACAGTGTGAGGCTTGTGAGAGAGTGACCACAGACCTTCTGCACTGTGTGGTCAGGCAGCTTGGCGCAGGGTCCGAACACGGGACCGTGGTCCTTGACCGTGAGGCGCTCAAGCTTGGCCCTGAGAGCCTGCTCCTCCTCCGACACCATACGGAACGTTCCACTCTGGGTAGAGAGGGGGGGGGGCAACCATGACTTGCCAACAAAAACACCATTAGCTCACAAGACTACCTTACAAAAAGTAGGTTTAAACCTAGTTTAATCCAGGGCGTAAGCCCAAAAACTCAATCCAAAAGGAGGCCTGTATCTATGGGCTTCAGTGTTAGCGTTGGCTAATCTCCCTCACATGAGCGCAGCAAGGCCTGGTAAACCTGTGACCTGAGATCTGCGATTAGAGGTTAATGCTAGCGATTGACGGCATCCAGTGCTAATGTGCCTGAGAAATGTGGAACTGCCATTGTCCATGGCGTATGTCGTTATGTGGTGTTGGAGTCCTAGAAACACAATCTATAGAACAGATATCCCCATTCAAGTCAACGTTCCCTGACGGCCGGGCTGTCTGGCGGCCATATTGAGTGTCATTCTGTTTCTGCTGTTTGACTAACCATGATGTGAAACGCAAAGGAAGAATATAATGACAGAGTAAGAGTATCTATTGTGGATTACATCCTCCTAAGGACCTTGATGGTAGATTGTTTCTGCTCTGCAATGGATGAAAAATAACCACCTGAACAGAACTTGTCAGAACTGACTCTTAAGTTCAACATGTCTCTACATTCATCAGACTTGATACTTTTGACATTGATCTGCAATTACAAACACCACTGAATGTGTTTGAATTATTGCAGTGGGGCATGTAAGCCTGTTGCACACCAAGAGAGGAGATGTACTTACCARGACAGCCATTTCTTCAGTTGTTTAGAGCCGCTACGTACTCACTGGAAAAAAAGATGGATTTGATTATTCACGGTTGGAGAACATTGGATTCCAGGAAAACTTGAAAAAATAAAACAATGAATTTATTGTGCTCCAGGCTTACGCTCCATCTCAACCCCCTCAGCATTTGTTACACTTCAGCTCCTACACATTGTTTTTTCATCTCATTCTCCTTCTATTTTTAGGTTACCTACATTTCAGGATAATTTCCCYGAAGTACATGTTTTGATCCAGCTGCCAACAAAACATATCTACGTTTTCTAATTCTATATGTCCCAAATGGCACCCTATTCCCTATATAGTGCACTACTTTTGACCAGAGACTTATGGGACTTGGTCAAAAATAGCTCACTACGTAGTGAATTGGGTGCAATTTGAGACGCAGGACTGTTTGAAACAGTGATGACATTCATACAGTCCATTATCTTTTTTACTACATTGTTTACAATTCTGTGTATTCTTTATATAGCAGGCTGTATCTAATACAACACCAGACTCTTATATAGCAGGCTGTATCTAATACAACACCAGACTCTTATATA
>NC_036853.1:7360795-7470243 GCF_002910315.2 Salvelinus sp. IW2-2015
TTGTTTGCATTATTAGATATACCTAATGCCTGTATTATTTTATTATGATTTGTGACTGAGCTTCACATGCAGCCAAAGCTTCCCTGGATTTGTGACTGAGCTTCACATGCAGCCAAAGCTTCCCTGGATTTGTGACTGAGCCAACTAGAGGGCTCCGCTACCAAAGCTCTGAAAGCACTGGAGTCAAATGCATCATTAGTCAGAGCTACAGCCAGTGGATTCCCAAGTCCTCAATCAGGCACAACAAGGAAGCTAAAACATTCCCACCTGTCCACGTTGAGATATGCACTATCAACCACAAAGTATTCAAAGCTCTACTGTTTATCAGATTTAACCGTCAGCTTTCAACAATCGATCCTGCAGACAAAGCACTGTTCTGCCTTTGTAAAATATGAGAGCAAGATTTAATGCAATACCAATCAATTTTCACTTCTTCCTCTGAGCAAAGAAACTTCCCCCATCTGGGCTCCACTGGGTGGCAACACTCCACTGGGTCCATCAGAACTGCCAAACCCCCAGCAGGGTTTGGAATGCACCACCCCCTAGGTGTCAGGGAGACGGGTCACAGTGGGTACCCCACATCGGAGGCTCCCCGATCGGGGAAGAGGTTGAGCCTTACCTGGGGATGGAAGAGGCTGGGCGCTGCCGAAAGTCACAGGAGTCCGTGTGTGGAGCAGGACGGCGGGGCCCTGGGATTGTTAACTTGGGGATTAGTGTCGTCACACTGGATTACGCCCATCAGATTTCTCTGATAATCAGCATAAAGTGGAAGGAGGGACAAGAAATGAGGGCAATGACGATGGGCCAATAGAAGAGGTGAAGGAGGGGTTAGAGCAATGACGATGGGCCAATAGAAAGGTAGGGGTTAGGGTGGACTATAGTTACATGTGGGTGAAGGTAGGGGTTAGGGTGGACTATAGTAACATGTGGGTGAAGGTAGGCGTTAGGGTGGACTATAGTGACATGTGGATGAAGGTAGGGGGTGAGGTGAGATGAGACGTTGTAATTGAAAGGATACACTTTTACGTAAGCGGTGGTTTGAGGAGAGTTGAAAAAGGCGGGAGGCATTTAGAAGGTGAGGGGTAGTTGATTGCACTCCAATGCTTCATGGAACAAGTGAAAATGAGCTATTGTAAATAGTCTCTCTGTGGTCTGCAACATGAACAGAGCTCTGGAGAGAGGGAGGTTCAGACCCACSCTTCACATGTAGCACCATATGTGTGACTGTGGGATCTGTCTATATTGGATCAGATCCCATCGCTGCCACCAATTGCACAGCCAGGTAAAGTGTTCAGGATATCAATAGAACTGGATTATCATATAAAGGAGGGATCTTCACCTAGATTCAGCCGCGGGCTTGTTTTTTTCTTGTGCGAATAGCCGAGGGGCTGGAACATAATTTGAAATTATTTGTAGACTGCAAATTGACCACAAGAAGTCCAAACAGATATAATATTTGACTAAAACATAATCATTTCAAACCTTCCTTACATTTGTATACGATCACATGTCTCTCTATTATACGTGGGAATACTTGGGAACAGATTAAATTAAAATCACTTGGAGCTGATTTTCCGGTGTTCTACAGTCTATTATGTCCAACAATAAAAATTACACATTTATTTTTGGGGGGGGCCAAATAAAACCACTCATGGGCCATATTCGGCCCGCAGCCTGCTAGTTAGGGAACCCTGATATAAAGCAACAGCATATTTTCAGTTCTCATTAAATATTTTAATTAAAACAACTTCATAGTAGAGCATTAGAAATCAATCGTTCTCAACCAGTGTGAGTTGACAATATTGTATCACTGACAATGAAAGGGAACTTGCAGTGAGAGGACTTGCTAAAGTCGCAAGCCTAGAAGGAAGTGTTTTCATGTATAGACAAAACCTGTTTTTCAAAGGTCAAAGGTACACTTCACAGCTACACATATAAACTCACAGGGTACAGTTCAGTACCTTGTAGGTATGGAAGATMTTTCTATCTATCTAATATTTAGAATATAAGGTACGATCAACACTGTGCTTTAAAATATAGCTGGGGCAATGTACTGATTAGGGCTTATTAGCATATTTGGGGGTATTTTTAACCATATGTGTATTTGTGCCAACCATCAGTGGAAGTGTTGGAGCAGTTTAAATGTTTGATGTTTATGCCAATGCAAGTTGAGCAACTCCTTTGACCCTGTTCTGCAAATTTTGCAAGAAAATTAGTCAGTAATGAGTTGCACTGTAAAGAGGATATTGCGCATTTTCCAGAACCTTAATTGAACTTATTGTCAGAAGTTGCTGTGAATTTGTAATTTTTTTTAGTGGAAACTACTGTAGCAGCGTCAAATAAATTTATAYAAAATCCTACAATGTGATTTTCTGGATTTTWTTTTCTCATTTTGTCTGTCATAGTTGAAGTGTACCTATAATGAAAATTACAGGCCTCTCTCATCTTTTTAAGTGGGAGAACTTGCACAATTGGTGGCTGACTAAATACTTTTTTGCCCCACTGTATATGTCAAAGTGGGTAAAATATGTAAATTAGGAAACAGTATGTTAGAAGGACTGTGTGTATGATAGAGGGGGCATCACCTGTGAAATCTCATGTGAAAATTTGAATCCACATGTGTAAGGTGATGCGATCACATGTGGAACATTTTGATCCTATAGAACATAAGAATTTTATATTCCCTATGGAAAAACCGCATGATTTCACATGTGAAATCATGTGTTTTTGGAACACTTCACATGTTGATTTTTCACATGTCGATTTCCACATGTGATCGCATAACCTTACACATGTGGATTCAAATTTTCACATGAGATTTCACAGGTGATGCCCCCTCTATCAAAATGTTCCACACATGCTCTATGGTGACACAATGCAAAGCCTGGAGAATAGGGCTGCGTTTATATAATGTAGAGTTTGTTACATAGTCCCCTATTTTAACCATGATAAGAACGAGGGTTAGAAAAAGTGAACGGGTGATTGAACTAAGAAGTGAAGTGAATTGAGTGATTCAGCAATCCAGAGAGTTAAATACAAATCTAGGTATTAGTTGTGGTCTTTGGTTCTTAGCATGGGAAACATTGAGGAACAATGCAATTAGTGAGTGAGTCAGTGGGTGGGGAAATTAATGACTTAGGAAGTAAAAGAGAGAGCTACAGGTCGAAGCATGTGTGTTACAGTATAAAGCAGATGAAGGATATTTGGTAGTGAGCCCCTTCACCCCCAAAATGTCACTGATGCAATGGTGGAGCAGGAGTAATCTCTTAAACCAGGTCTGATCCGCTCAATGGGGGAGTCTGTGTGACGAAATCAACCCGAATGGCATCACAATGCCAGGCTCCGTATTCCCATACTCAGGACTGGTGTGTGTGTGTGTGCAAACCGGCAGCACCACAGATAGTGGCACCATATATAATCAAAGGTCTCAAAGTATTTTATACAGTAAAATTAGTAAACGATCGAAGACATCCAGAATCACGACTGTATATAATACACCTACTGTATATAATACACCTATAATACACCTATATAATACACCTACTGTATATAATACCTATATAATACACCTACTGTATATAATACACCTATATAATACACCTACTGTTATAATGCACCTACTGTATATAATGCACCTATATAATACACCTACTGTATATAATGCACCTATATAATACACCTACTGTATATAATACACCTACTGTATAATACACCTGTATAATGCAACGACTGCATGAATCAGGCCTTCATGGTTAAATTGCTGTAAAAAAAAACAAAAAAAACACTAAAAGGACACCAATAGGAAGAATAGACTCGTTTGGGCCAAGAAACACAAGCAATGGACATTAGACTTTTATATGTGGGAACTCCTTCAAGAATGTTAGAAAAACATTCCTCATTAAGCTGTTTGAGAGAATGCCAAGAGTGTGCCAAGCTGTCAAGGCAAAGGGTGGCTACTTGAAGAATCTCAAATATAAAAAATATATTTTGATTTACACTTTTTTGGTTACTACATGATTCCATATGTGTTATTTCATAGTTTTGATGTCTTCACTATTATTCTACAATGTAGAAAATAGTACAAAATTCAGAAAAACCCTTAAGTGTCTAAACTTTTGACTGGTACCATAGGTCTGACGAATCATGCTGCAGCATACAGCCAGAATGGGCACTGCAGCACCTGCCCAAGACCAGTCTGCTTGTCCGTTTAACATCAGTGGACATTTGATTTCCCATAGTGACTGCATCTGCAGTCTTGCCTTCCACCTGAAGAACCTATAGGGTTTCTAGAGGATAACTGATTATATGGAAGACAAGAGGACATACGTTTGACATGTCACCAAGGGTTTTGAAACAAAAAGATTGAAACCATTTATTTTTTAAGGCTTGCACTCCCACAGTTGCTTATATTTGAGGGTTAAAAAAATACAAAAACAAGTAGGAGTCAGGAAGTCAGTATTAAAGACTGGAAAAACACTATTTCCATGATAGGAAACAAAAGGCTTTCGAGACTGGGGACAAAGTATGTGTTCTGATGTGGAACATTTAGAATTCTAAATACGTGCTAGTCGGTCAAGACTCCAAAAAAGAAAATGAAAGAGAAATAAAAAACACATTTGCAGGGTAAGTCCAGTTCAGACAGTGCGCAATACATTTAGTAGATTTGAATATATTGATATTCAATTAGGGCACAGCAGGACCTTCCTGGAGTCGCAGCAGAAAACATGAAGTTGGCAGTATTGTTCACTACTTGGTGATTGAAGTCAAACAACTTTAATAAGTTCAATATACAGCATTAACTCTAAAAGTACAAGACGTAACATTCTGTTTAACCTCTTCAAGAAAGTAATTTAGGACCACAGGAGGTTGGTGGCATTTTAATTGGGGAGGACGAGCTCGTGGTAACGGCTGGAGCGGAATAGGGGGAATAGTATCAAATACATCAAACACACGGTTTCCATGTGTTGGATGGCATTCCGTTGGCACCAGTCCAGCCATTACTGAGCCGTCCTCCCCTCAACAGCCTCCATTGTTTTGGACAGAGTGCACGTCCAGACAGAAACATGATTTCACCTTGCATAAAACCCAAGTCCAGAACATCGCATGTGCATTTAAAGTTAAAAGCATTGTTTAACAGCAACAATTTTACTAAAATTCAACTCCAACATTTCTTTCCACAAAATGAACACATTCGTGTCCGCAACATGATTATTCAAATCACAACTTCAAACTCCATGCAAATATTTTCACAACACAATATGCCGTTTGATACTTCCAAACCACGTTTAAAGTAAAGTTACAACGTTTCATATCTGATTAGCACTAGTATCTGCAAGTTAAGTTAACCTCGACACACACAGGCTGAATTCCCAATTAACATCAAGCCTACTTCTTAATTCCTCCCACTTTCCCAGTTCAAATCATTGATAGAGATGAACAATTCCTCAAAGCCAATTTCCTAATATGTATTTACCATAGACAACCTCGTAAAAGGATAAGATGCATAGCTTACATTTTACCAACATATTTCAGTTTCAAGTGCAAAAACCATCAATAACATCCATTTTAGCAAAAGGTGTGCAACCACCTGCATGTCCGTCGCCCACATTCAAACTGAGAGGAGTTGTTGTGCCTTTGTGGGCATAAAAGTCGACGTGTGCGCGTCCATTTTAATTCTCACGGCAAAATTCATTCAGCTGCAAGTGTGACTGGGGCTATGTAGGTAGAGCATTGTTAGGCCACTCATTTTGAAAATCAATGAAACTGTACCCATTCTTAACATTGAACCACTTGACTCTACCCCAGACCTTTGTTGCAATGACCCACTGATTCTGTATGGTTTGGTACAGCATGGTGCTTGTAATGCCAGGATTGTGGGTTTGATTCCCAGGGCCACTCATACACAAAAATGTACGCACTTGACTAAGTCGCTTTGGATAAAAGCGTCTGCTAAAGGGTACGTACACACACCTCGTCCCCAGCGGCTGCGGGGCTGAATGCTGCAGGCTACACCAAATGGATGAAGAGACAACCCCTCCCAGCTTGGATGATTGAGTTAATAACTATAGTCACAAAAACACTTACTGACTAAACCATACTGCCAGGCTTGGCAACTTTAATCATTTGACTTATTACCCCTGGCCTAGTACTATCCCCACCGACTGTCCTACAGCCTTCTACAGACTGTCCTACAGCCTTTCACAGACCCTACAAGCTTTCTCACCGACTGTCCTACAGCTTCTCACCGGACTGTCCTACATTCCAGACTCTCCTTCACCGACTGTCCTACAGCTTCCTCACCGACTGTCCTACAGCCTTCTCACCGACTGTCCTACAGCTTTCTCACAGACTTGTCCTACAGCTTTCTCACCGACTGTCCTACAGCTTTCTCACCGACTGTCCTACAGCTTCTCACCGACTGTCCTACAGCTTTCTCACCGACTGTCCTACAGCCTTCTCACGACTGTCCTACCAGCTTTTCTCACAGACTGTCTACAGCTTTCTCACGATGTCCTACAGCTTTCTCACCGACTGTTCCTACAGCTTTCTCACGACTGTCCTACAGCCTTCTCACAGACTGTCCTACAGCCTTCTCACAGACTGTCCTACAGCTTTCTCACCGACTGTCCTACAGCCTTCTCACAGACTGTCCTACAGCTTTCTCACCGACTGTCCTACAGCTTTCTCACCGACTGTCCTCAGTCAAGTCCTCTGGCCAGTATTGGTCCTGCATGTAGTGGTTTGAGGTAGCGGGGTCTGGGAGAGTGCCTACGTCCCAGTCCCTCATTCTCTCTCGCATGTCCTGTTCCCACTCCCTCTCCACTAGTTTATACAGGTCCAAAGAAGCCAGAGCATCCTCCACTGAACTGTGGCCCTTTCTTCCAACCTGTTAGGGAAGAGAAAGATCATTGGTCATCATAGAGTCAAATGACAAAGTTTGACACCCGCTGACCAACCCAAACACTGTCAAGGCTGTTATGATCTATCCATCTATTCAGATCTCTAACCTCAAGATGCTTTTAAAAAGTGGTCACCAAAAAACACCTAGARGGCAGGGAACACTCACCTGTATTTTCCTGTTTAGGAGGCCGTTTGTCAGGATCTTGAGTGAGACGCAGCGKTTTGTGGGGAAGCCAGCRAGTTGTCTGAGCAGACGCGTGCCACTGGTGTCCCTGATCATGTGACCTGGGTGTGTCAAGTCTAAGGCCTGGAAGTCGTTATACAGAGCGTGGCCGATCACTACTTTCCCCTCCAGTATTCGTAGTATCTGGACAAGGAAAGCAGACTGTTTAGTATTGGTGTCCATTACCATTGGGGCGGCACGTAGCCTGGTGGTTAGAGCGTTGGATTAGTAACCGAAAGGTTGCTAGATCGAATCACCGAGCTGACAAGGTAGAAATCTGTAATTCTGCCGCTGAACAAGGCAGTTAACCCACTGTTCCTAGGCTGTCATTGTAAATAAGAATTGACTTGCCTAGTTAAATAAAGGTTCAATTTAAAAAATAATTACCAACGAGAGTATGCACACAAAATAACCAAATCATAAAATGGCTGCCTTTGCACACATCCTTTCCTTTGAGACCAACAGTTGAAACCTCTGTCCAGTTGGGCTTTCTAGCATACAGACTGCTCTTTTCCCCACAAAGTAAAGGACTCAAAAGAAGAGTTAATGCCAAAGCCAGGTGGTTATGGTCTCATTGCTCACCTCGSTCCTAGCCTCTGGYAAGGGCAGAGCGTTCTGTAAATGGTGCSTCTGGATGCCACTCCAACGGGTCCTGTAGTCGGTCACAGGCTGGCACGGACGGATGTACTTATCGTAACAGGACGTTGCCATGGTAATCCACCAAACTACAGCGTGCCAGTTCACTAGTGCGCCCACCTAGCCCAGTGCCAACCATCTCACAGTCTATAGCCACCAACATTGGTCGGGCACGTGCTGTGGCAGGAAGAACGGTGTCCACTAGCTGGTGGGCTGGCATCAGACAAGAACCCACTGRCCACCTCCCATCGTTCACTCAAAGCAGCCGCAACCAGCGTTTTGCCTACTGAAGTCTGCCGCTTGGCTACCCCGTTGTCCCCAGAAGCAGCTATCAGCGAACCCTGTACAATAATGGGTTACTCCACATTTAACCAAATTAGTCCATGAGTCTGTGGGTTTTAGGGTGCTACCAACTTCTAGACAGGTGTGCCTCTCAGGTAATTTGTCCAGCATTTCAATGTTTTCCTCTGTCCCTTTCCCCGGATTGCTGATTTTATTATTCTTTTGATGCTTCTTCCATGTTCTTGTGTTCTCTACAGTATGGAGGAGCATGGCTTTCCGGGATAAATATCTATACTTGTAGATCAGTCCCCAATAATTGCGATGGGTTTTACTTCCAATTGAAGTCCCTGCTTCAAACATTGTTCTTGCCATGTAGTATCATATCTGCAACAAAGAAAATGTTGCCAACTCATGAATAAAATAAAATTTAAAAACGCTAAAGAATAGATACGCAAGTAGAGAATCTGCAACTTTTACCTCACATCGTTACTTAAAAGGAAAACACAACAAAAAAAACAGGAGTATTTGTTTCATTAGTCCACTGATGATACAGTCCCAAAATGTTTGCACCTCACTGTGACGCTTACTGTATTTTGAAAGTTCTACATCTTGAAAACTTGGCCGCCGATATGCAAAACATTTTGGGACTATCAGTGAACTAATGAAACAAATATTAAAATATAGTTTGAGTGGTATTTTCCTTTAAGAGTAGACATGCCAAAGATACGTTTGTGTCTTACCATGACCCGAACACTAGCAACATTGTATCTGTCATCATTGGCTAAACTGACGCGCGTACTCTGACAACGTGTTACCAACGTGGCAAAACCACATGAACAATCAAAATGTCAAATCACGTGATCCGTCAAATCACAACCATACGATACATGCTTAGCTAGCTTGATAAAGACATTGACTAACCAACACGCTTTGCAAACAAATAATATCCTAAAACATTGGTAGCATACCATACCTCTACTGACATGTGCCCCCGTCCTGAACACTCTACAAATGTTAATAACTTGGCACTGATTGGCTTGTACGCTGGTAAATCCCGCCTTTGTGGTTCGCACTCAACTCTGATTGGGTTATATAATATACATTTCATGTATTTCTACCAATCAAAGAAGAATATTAACTCCTGACCCGCTGTCAGTCATTTTACGGAAGAACATCCACGTCAACAAAATGTATTGAAAAACCGCAACAATGTTGCCCTCTACTGGAGAGGAAGAACAGTTAGTTTCTTTTTCAAAAATRCTCCACCATTCAAATCTGATTCAAACCGATTGAAACACTGAGTASGGTTATATGCACACAATAACGCGAATATTGTGTATAGTCATTTTAATATAATAGTTTGGTTAAAACGTTTACATGCGTTACAATTACCTTAAATACATGTTAAATACAAATAAATAAAAACTATTTCCTTAATAATCCTGTTTAAATGGACACATCTGAAATCAGGCTACCTGATGGCACTCTGATAAATGCAGAACATCGCAAATCAACTTTCTACCACAGCTACAGTACCATCCCAGGCAGTATCATCCCAGGCTGTACCATCTCAGGCTGTACTAAGGCAGTACCACCCAGGCTGTACTAAGGCAGTACCACCCAGGCTGTCCCATGTCAGGCTGTACCATTCCAGGCAGTATCATCTCACGCTGTACCATCCCAGGTAGTACCACAAAAAGTGACGTTGGCTGATGAAGAGTATCTCATAGAACAAAATATATAATATATCCTAAGCCTGTGTTTACCACCGACCTTATTTTCTGCGTTTATCCAAAAACGCCATTCGTTTCCATGTAGGCTTTGTCCTACGAACCATGGGGGGGATAGTGCCTATAAAAGACGCCATTTCTATTTATCTCTATAGTAGTAGGCTCTATGTCCAGGGCATCAAATTAACACCAGCCAAATGCGGGTAAATGTAAGTATTGGCGGGTAATAATGTCTAATTTACCAGCCACGTTGGCAGGTGGTCAACTTGCAGGGCTCTACAGTGCGAGCATCACATTTGCGAATAAAAATGGTCAACAGKCAGAAATGAGCCCATGTGCGAGTTGTGATTTATTGTAGAAAAATGCTGCAGTAGCTGTTTTCAAAGTATTTCTGCTGTGTTGCTTCATTGCTGCTAAGTGCACAAATAAATACGAATCCTATATCCCACCTCAGGCAGCAAACACCTCTCATTGTTCTATCTGTGGCAAAACTGCCTGGCAGGAGATCTATGTGCTCTTAGTGAAGTGCTGATAAATTCATTTTTTGGGGCGCAGTGCACAGACATAAAAGTTGGTCTTATTTACTCTAAAGTGTACAATGTGAGACTTTGTCCGCGTGTTTCTTGGCTCTTTACATTGTTTTGTCGACAAGCTCGATTGTTTTTCAACGTTAGTTTGAGTCTGAGGCTTCAACTGACAGCGAAGAGATGCCCTAGCAGTCAGATCCCAAATCTCTCAGACACACCTGACACGACTCAAGTGGCCCCGTTACCACGGTAACCTCCCGCCCTTAAAGGGGCAGCTGAACATTTTGTCTCATCTAATATTTTGGTTAAATGCACTGGTCATTTCTTGTTTTAGAAACATTACAAAGAATGGGCATCTGTTTTTTGGGGAATGTAATCTGAGTGGCCTGCAACAGTGGCTGGTGAAACAAAAAGTACATTTTTGCCCCTGTCCTGTGTTTGTATGAACCAGTGATGATTGGCTCACCCCCTACTGACCAGGTCAGTTAAGAACAAATTCTTATTTACAATGACGGCCTACCCTGGCCAAACCAAAACCACTCTGGGCCAATTGTGCGTCGCCCTATGGGACTCCCAATCACAGCCGGTTGTGATACAGCCTGGAATCAAACCAGGGTCTGTAGTGACATCTCTAGTACTGAGATGCAGTGCCTTACACTGCTGTGCCACTGTCTGGAGGGTAAGATATAGTATATAGGTCTCTCCATGGGTGGGAGAGGGATATTTAAGCTTGTCAACATTCATTAATTTACTGACTTGTTGAATGATTGATCAYTTCATCCCTCCTCAGCCTTCCTCTCCTCTGACGACCCAGTGAGGGTGGAGCTCATTCTGAGAACTGTTAAGGGACTGGTTAGGAAGAACACTTCTACAGCCAGTGAGGTGAGAGGTCACACATGGTTTAAAATGGTAAATAATTTGTCACCATAGCAAGTTGTCCACCGATATTCATGTAATTTCTCACCTCTTTGGGTTGTATAAAAGTTTATTTCCCATCAGACACACACACACATGTTTTCTTTGTTATTATGAAGGTAATTTGTGTAGAATGTGCTTTTCCCCACACCTCTGTACATTGCTTGTGCATATTCAGTGGCCTGATTGCATCCAGACTAAATTCCGAACGCAATGCCCGTCCTGGCAGATAATAACCTATTGTGAACACAATGTGACTTTCGTGTATCCAGACCTAATGCAGCTTGGAGTGYTCGGATGACAGAAGTTGCATTTAAGTGCCCGGGTATAACCGAGGCCATAGATGCCACATATCCATTACTTTGAGTGTTTTATATACTACAACTAAATGTTTCTTTCTGTGTTGCAGGGGCAGTCAAGAAATGCAATGGCAAAGCCACAGAACATGACATATTGTACGCAGAGCTGTGGGAGACCACCTCAAGCGTGCCCCTGGTAAAGCCGGGAGTGATGGTTACCACGCAACCACGCCTTCAGCAGGCTTGAACAGCGGGATCTGTTTTTCTGTTTTCAGAATTTATTTTATTTAACCTTTATTTAACTAGGCAAGTCGGTTAAGAAAAAAAGTATTATTTACAATGACGGCCTACCAGAGGGCAAAAAGCCTCCTGCAGGGACGGGGGCTGGGATAAAAAAAAAGATATATATATATGACAAAACACACATCACGAAGAGAGAGACAACACTACATAAAAGACAACATAGCAAGGCAGCAACACATGACAACACAGCATGGTAGCAACACAACATGGTAGCAGCACAAAACATGGTACAAACATTATTGGGCACAGACAACAGCACAAAYGGCAAGAAGGTAGAGACAACAATACATCACGCAAAGCAGCCACAACTGTCAGTAAYAGTGTCCATGATTGAGTCTTTGAATGAAGAGATTGAGATAAAACTGTCCAGTTTGAGTGTTTGTTGCAGCTCGTTCCAGTCGCTAGCTGCAGCGAAGTGAAAGGACGAGCGACCCAGGAATGTGTGTGCTTTGGGAACCTTTAACAGAATGTGACTGGCAGAACGGATGTTGTTTGTGGAGGATGAGGGCTGCAGTAGATACCTCAGATAGGGGGGAGTGAGGGGGGAGTGAGGCCTAAGAGGGTTTTATAAATAAGCATCAACTAGTGAGTCTTGCGATGGGTATATAGAGATGACCAGTTTACGGAGGAGTATAGAGTGCAGTGATGTGTCCTATAAGGAGCATTGGTGGCAAATCTGATGGCTGAATGTTTTTTAATTTATTTTACTAGGTAGGCTAGTTGAGAACAAGTTCTCATTTACAACTGCGACCTGGCCAAGATAAAGCAAAGCGACACAGAATTACACATGGAATAAACAAACATACAGTCAATAACACAATAGAAGAAAGTGTATTTACAGTGTGTGCAAATGAGGTAGGATAAGGGAGGTAAGGCAATAAATAGGCCATGGTGGCGAAATAATTACAATTTAGCAATTAAACACTGGAGTGATAGATGTGCAGAAGATGAATGTGCAAGTAGAGATACTGAGATGCAAAGGAGCAAAAAAATTATAATAACAGTATGCAGATGAGGTAGTTGGATGGGCTATTTACATATGGACTATGTACAGGTGCAGTGATCTGTGAGCTGCTCTGACAGCTGGTGCTTAAAGTTAGTGAGGGATATATGYGTCTCCAGCTTCAGTGAATTTTGCAATTCGTTCCAGTCATTGGCAGCAGAGAACTGGAAGGAAAGGSYGCCAAAAGAGGAKTTGGCTTTGGGGGTGACCAGTTAWAKATACCTGCTGGAGCGCMTGCTACGGGTGGGTGCTGCTATGGTGACCAGTGAGCTGAGATAAGGCGGGGCTATACCTAGCATAGACTTATAGATGACCTGGAGCCAGTGGGTTTAGCGACGAATATGAAGCGAGGGCCAGTCAACGAGAGCATACAGGTCGCAGTGGTGGGTAGTATATGGGGYCTTTGGTGTTAAAAAGGATGYCACTGTGATAGACTACATCCAATTTGCTGAGTAGAGTGTTGGAGGCRKTTTTGTAAATTACGTCGCCAAAGTCGAGGATCAGCAGGATAGTCAGTTTTACGAGGGAATGTTTGGCAGCATGAGTGAAGGATGCTTTGTTGCGAAATAGGAAGCCGATTCTASATTTAATGTTGGATTGGAGATYCTTAATGTGAGTCTGGAAGGAGAGTGTACAGTCTAACCAGACACCTACYTATTTGTAGAAGTCCACATATTCTAAGTCAGACCCATCCAGAGTAGTGATGCTGGACAGGCGGGCAGGTGCTGGTAGCGATCAGTTGAAGAGCATGKATTTAGTTTTACTTGCATTTAAGAGCAYTTGGAGGCCACYGAAGGAGAGTTGTATGGCATGGAAGCTCGTCTGGAGGTTAGTTAACACAGTGTCCAAAGAGGGGCCAGAAGTATACAGAATGGTGTCGTCTGCGTAGGAGTGGATCAAAAGAATCACCAGCAGCAAGAGCGACATCATTGATGTCACGGTGGCGTGGGGGGTATATGGTATGGGCAAGGATAAGTTGTTGGGACAACGAACACAATTGCATTTTATTGATTGGCCAATTTTTTTTCCCGTGTGGCTCAGTTGGATAGAGCAGGCGCTTGCAACGCCAGGGTTGTGGGTTCATTCCCCACGGGGGGACCAGGATGATATTGGATGAATATGTATGAACCTTCCAATTTGTAAATCGCTCGTGATAAGAGCGTCTGCTAAATGACTTAAATGTAAATGTAATGTATACAGAGAAAGAAGAGTCGGCCCAAAGAATTGAACCCTGTGGCACGCCTCAGAGACTGCCAGAGGTCCGGACAACAAGACCCTCCGATTTGACACACTGAACTCTGAGTTGTAGTTAGTGAACCAGGCGAGGCAGTCATTTGAGAAACCAAGGCTGTCGAGTCTGCCGATAAGAATGTGGTGATAGACCTGGCTAAGGCTTTCGACTGTCAATGAATACAGCTGCACAGTATTGTCTCTTTATCGATGGAGGTTATGTAGGACCTGAGGCGTGGCTTCGGTGCCCCCTGACCAGCTCGGAAACCAGATTGCATAGCGAAGAATGTACGGTGGGATTCGAAGGTGGTCAGTAATCTGTTTGTTGACTTGGCTTTCGAAGACCTTAGAAGCGCGGGTAGGATAGATTATAGGTCTGTAGCAGTTTGGGTCTTAGAGTGTCTCCCCTTTGAAGATGGGGATGACGTGGCCGCTGCTTTCCAATCTTTGGGGATCTCAGACGATACAAAGAGAAGTTGAACAGGCTAGTAAAGGGGTTGCATCAATTTCGGCAGATAATTTTAGAAAGAGCAAGTCCAGATTGTCTAGTCCTGCTGATTTGTAGGGGTCCAGATTTTCGCTCTTTCACCATCAGCTGTATGGATTTGGGGTGAAGAAGAAGCTGGGGGCTGGGAAAGTTGCTGTGGTGGGTGCGGGCTGTTGACCAGGGTAGGGGTGGCCAGGTGGAAAGATGGCAAGCCATAGAAAAATGCTTATTGAAAATCTCAATTATCGTGGATTTATCAGTGGTGACAGTGTTTCCTGTCCTCAGTGCAGTGGGCAGCTGGGAGGAGGTGCTCTTATTCTCCATGGACTTTACAGTGTCACAGAACTTTTTGGAATTCGTTCTGCAGGATGCAAATTTGCTAGCCTTTGCTTTCCTAACTGCCTGTGTATATTGGTCCCCAACTTCCCTGAAAAGTTGCATATCTCGGGGGCTATTCAATTCTAATGCCGTACGCCACAGGATGTTTTTGTGCTGGGCAGTCAGGTCTGGAGTGAACCAAGGGCTATATCTGTTCCTGGTTCTACATTTTTTGAACGGGGCATGCTATTTAAGATTGTGAAGAAAGCACTTTTAAAGAATAACCAGGCATCTTCTACTGACGGAATGAGGTCAATATCCTTCCAGGATACCRGGGCCAGGTCGATTAGAAAGGCCTGCTCGCTGAAGTGTTTTAGGGAGCGTTTGACAGTGATGAGGGATGGTCGTTTGACCGCAGACCCATTACGCACACAAGCAATGAGGTAGTGAACGCTGAGATCCTGGTTGAAGACAGCAGAGGTGTATTTGGAGGGCAGGTTGGTTAGGATGATATCTGTAACGATGCCTGTGTTTACGGATTTGGGGTTGTACCTGGTAGGTTCATTGATAATTTGTGTGAGATTGAGGGTATCAAGCTTAGATTGTAGGATGGCTGGGGTGTTAAACGTGTCCCAGTTTAGGTCACCTAACAGCACGAGCTCTGAAGATAGATGGGGGCAATCAATTCACATAGTGTCCAGGGCACAGCTGGGGGCAGAAGGTGGTCTACAGCAAGCGGCAATGGTGAGAGACTTGTTTCTGGAAAGGTGGATTTTTAAAGTAGAAGCTCAAATTGTTTGGGCACAGACCTGGATAATAAGACAGAACTCTGCAGGCTATGGTAAAGAACATTAGCCACTCGAGAGCACATTTGCCTGCCGGTCTATAAATGGCATCTCTGTAATCTAGCATGGGTAGGATGTTCATCTGAATCAGGGTTAGTTTGGCAGCTGGGGTGAAAGAGGAGCGATTATGATGGAGGAAACCAAGTCTAGATTTAACTTTAGCCTGCAGCTTTGATATGTGCTGAGAGAAAGACAGTGTACCGTCTAGCCATACTCCCAAGTACTTGTATGAGGTGACTACCTCAAGCTTTAAACCCTCAGAGGTAGTAATCACACCTGTGGGGAGAGGGGCATTCTTCTTACCAAACCGCATGACCTTTGTTTTGGAGGTGTTCAGAACAAGGTTAAGGGCAGAGAAAGCTTGTTGGACACTAAGAAAGCTTTGTTGTAGAGCATTTAACACAAAATCCAGAGGGGCCAGCTGAGTATAAGACTGTATCATCCGCATATGAATGGATGAGAGAGCTTTCTACTGCCTGAGCCATGTTGTTGATGTAAATTGTGAAGAGCGTAGGGCCTAGGATTGAGCCTTGGGGTACTCCCTTAGTGACAGGCAGTGGCTGAGACAGACGATTTTCTGACTTTATACACTGTACTCTTTGAGAGAGGTAGGTAGCAAAACAGGCCAAAGACCCCTCAGAGACACCAATACTCCTTAGCCGGCCCACAAGAATGGAATGGTCTACCGTATCAAAAGCTTTGGCCAAGTCAATAAAAATAGCAGCACAACATTGCTTAGAATCAAGGGCAATGGTGACATCATTGAGTACCTTTAAGGTTGCAGTGACACATCCATAACCTGAGCGGAAACCAGATTGCATACCAGAGAGAATACTATAGACATCAAGACATTTTCCAACACTTTTGATAAACAGGGCAAAATAGAAATAGGCCTATAACAGCTAGGATCAGCTTGATTGCCCCCTTTAAATAAAGGACAAACCGTGGCTGCCTTCCAAGCAATGGGAACCTCCCCTGAAAGGAGACAGGTTAAAAAGGTCAGAGATAGGCTTGGCAATGATAGGGGCAGCAACCTTAAAGAAGAATGGGTCTAAACCATCTGACCCAGATATTTTTGGGGGGGTCAAATTCCAGGAGCTCCTTTAGCACCTCGGACTCAGTTACTGCCTGCAGGGAGAAACTTTGTTGCGGGGCAGTGGAAAAAGAGGTAGAAGCATCGGGGATAGTCGCATTAGAAAGGGTGGGAGATGAGGAAATGTTGGATGGCAAGGAGGCATGGCTGAGTCAAATAGGAATCCTGACTTAATGAAGTGGTGATTAAAGAGCTCAGCCATGTGCTTCTTGTCAGTAACAACCACATCATCAACTTTAAGGGACATGGGCAGCTGTGAGGAGGAGGGTTTATTCTCCAGGTCTTTAACTGTTTTCCAGAACTTCTTGGTGTTAGATCCACAGAGAGAGAACTGCTCCTTAAAGTAACTAACTTTGGCCTTCTGGATAGCTTGAATGAACTTATTTCTAAATTGCCTGAACGAGAGCCAGTCAGCCTGAGTATGCGTGCCGGTGGCCCAAGCCCTTTCGCCAAAGCAATTCTTGAGGTGGTAGTAACTCGCAAGATCACGGTCGAACCAGGAGCTGAACCTGTTTTTAAGAAAGTCCAAGCGTCTTCGACAGAGGGGATCAAGCTGATTCTATACCATGTTACAGAGGCCTGTTTTTTAGCAAGCGTCTATGACAAATCAGGACAGGTCGTTTCACTGAGCAGCCATTACGAACACAGACTGTAAAACAGTGATCGCTAAGGTCATTACAGAAAACACCAGACTGATACCTATCAGGATTATTTGTGAGGATAACGTTGAGGAGAGTAGCCTTTTCTGGGTGTTTGGAGTCATACCTTGTGGAATTGGCAATAATCTGAGAAAGATTTAGGGAGTCCCGTTGCTTTAGGACTTGGTCAGGTGGTTTAAGCATGTCCCAGTTTAGGTCACCTAGCAGGACACATTCAGACTTAGTGTAAGGGGCCAGGAGAGAGCTTAGGGCAGATAGGGTATAGGCTAGTGCTGATGGAGGACGATAGCTCTTTGTTGACTGCTGCTGGGTGCTATTTGAGAGTTTAATACTTAACCAGTAAATCACATTGTTTGGGGACAGACTTGGTGGAGACAACGGAGCACTGAAGGTGATCCTTGGTAAAGATTGCCACTCGCCCACCTTTGGAAGATCCGTTTCGCCAAAAAAAGGTTATAACCAGAAAGGTTAACATCAGTATTCAAAACACTCTTCCTTAACCACGTCTCAGTAATCACCAACACATCTGGATTGGAGCTGTGAACCCACACTTTCAGTTGATCCATTTTAGGTAATAAGATTCTAGTGTTAACGTGCAAAAAACCCAGGCTTTTACGAGAGCAGAAATCAGTGAAGCAGATATCAGAGCACAAGTCAGAATTGGTGCTAGCAACTGTAGATGGGCCAGGGTGTACATGCACATTTCCAGATATCATCAACATTAAGGCACGGCATATCTGCAGTGCTGATCTATGACATCTGAATGTGCATCAGATGGCAACAAGATCATATTGTTCCGTAATTTCATCAGGTAACATGAATACAAAGCCGGCGAGAGGTGGTTAGAATAGGATGGGAGGCCAAAAGTCTGTGTAACCAATAGAGAGTCAGAGTCCCTAGTGTGGGAAGAAACATAGTCTGTCCCACGATTGGGTAAAGAAAGTTCGTAGTCAACAAAGCATGCAGGAGTCATGATGCAAATAGCGAAATGCACAAGAAAAAATATTTAAGATATAACAAGGGTGTAAGCCCATTGGTAAATTCAGACTCACTCGCCCCAACAGTGACTGGAGGGGTGTGCGGGGGGGGGGGGGGTGTGGGGGGGGGGCTTGTAACAGACAGGGGGAGAACAACCAGGGCAGACGGTTGAACAGATCCTCCAGGTGGAATCCAAGCAGCAGTGCAGCAGGCAAGGAAGTAGGGTCACACCCACTTGAGAGAAGCTTTGTAATTTTTGTGAGGCATATTTCTGTTAGAAAATGCCGCCTCCTGGGTATTGGAAGCTTGGTTATTTGTGGGTGAGCTCAAAGGCTTCGACACCTTCTCGCTTCACACAGTCAGTGCTAATTGAAGTTGTACATCTTTTTCCTAGCAGGCGTTGGTAGCTTTCAGTGCCTTATAAAAGTAAAATATATTGTACATGTATTTTTTCTTTCTTGGCTTTTCGAAAAAGTTAAAAATAGCCTTCAGACTAAGCATTACTTCACTCGGTTCCAGGTTGGAATGGTGTTTCAGGTTTCTGTTTGTTTCCACAGAAACATTTGCTGTATAGTTTTGGGAATAATAATCCTTGGGTGCAAAGAAACC
Organism: Salvelinus sp. IW2-2015; assembly: GCF_002910315.2. Classification (NCBI taxonomy): domain Eukaryota; kingdom Metazoa; phylum Chordata; class Actinopteri; order Salmoniformes; family Salmonidae; genus Salvelinus; species Salvelinus sp. IW2-2015. The sequence continues at coordinate 7,379,833 of NC_036853.1, forward strand.
GGTCCAGGGTAATACGTCCAAAATCAGGTTGTAGTTTGGAGTTTGATTTGGAGTGAAGGTTATGTTGTTTAGTTAAATCCTTTGACTATTGTTGATTTCTCCATTTTAAATTTAACAAAATGCACTGGATTGGTTGAAATTATACTAAATTTACTGATGTTACAAAATATTAAGAACACCTTCCTAATATTGATTGCACCTACTACCCTTCATAGACACTGAAATATTTTGTCTTGGCCATTCACCCTCTGAATGGCACACATACACAATCCATGTCTCAAGGCTTAAAAATCTTCGTAACCTGTCTTCTTCCCTTCATCTACACTGATTGAAGTGGATTTACAAGTGACATCAATAAGGGATCATAGCTTTCACCTGGCAGTCTGTCATGGAAACAGGTGTTCTTAATGTTTTGTCTACTCAGTGTATATCATGCACAATTTTGACAAGGTGGAAGATATATTGAATGTATACTGTTTTTCACATATTTGTTCATTGGTTTTCCAATATGTTGATGCCATTAAGAGTAAAAATATAAACTTGTTTTACTCCATTGTTTGTAAACAATATAACTGTACAAATAAATAGTTGGTCGCATAAATGATTAAATGTCATAACCATGTAAATATGAAATAGAAAAACCGAATGGACACCCCTTTGTTAATAAGTATTGGCATTAATTCACTTAACGAGGCATGGAATAATAAATGTCTTTTGAATGTTTGAAATATCAGGTGATTTGAGTCATGCTGCTTCAGTAGAGAAATAAATACAAATAGCTCTTGAATGTTGTAAAAAAAAATGGTGTGTAACTGATGTGAAATGGCTAGCTAGTTAGCGGTGGTGCACGCTAATAGCGTTTTAATTGGTGACGTCACTCGCTCGGAGCCCTTGAAGTAGTTGTTCCCCTTGCTCTACAAGGGCCGTGGCTTTTGTGGAGCGATGGGTAACGATGGGTGTGGGTGTCAGTTGATGTGTGCAGAGGGTCCCTGGTTCGAGCCCAGGTAGGGGCGAGGAGGGACAGAAGCTATACTGTTACATGTGTAAATACTTGAGTGATGGTGGCCTCTTACAATCAAGGCCAGTTTCCTGGAAACAAGCCTATACCAGGACCAAAACATCCTTTCAGTAGCTCTGTTGAGCATGCATTTCAGTCCAGSAGTAAGCTTACGCTGCGTCCAGGAAACAGGCCCGTTAAAAGTGCAACACACTACATTTATAGAATGGGTCCAGTGTTATTTAATTTATCCTTTAACTAGGCAAGTCAGTTAAATTCTTATTTACAATGACAGCCTACKCCGGCCAAACCCTAACCTGGACYACGCTGGGACAATTGTGTGCCSCCCTATGCGACTCCCAATCACGGCCGGTTGATACAGCCTGGAATCGAACCAGGGTCTTTAGTGACGCCTCTAGCATAGATGCAGTGCCTTAGACCGCTGCACCAATCAGGAAGAATATGGTTTAGAAATACCAGATATTTTTCTTTAGATCACAAGCCCCCCCCAAAGAAAATCCTCAAGGAATTCAGAAACGAGCCACATTTCATAAATTCAAACAAAACATATTGGTTTTGTGGGCCTTTTTATTTCACAATCCTTTCAAATGTACAAAAACAAAGACATCGTACAAAATAAAAGGAATTCACCATAACTCCCCTCTTCCAGAAATAATAAACTAATAGATGACCGGAAATTGGTATTGTACCAAAGTGCATCAGAGGTACAGACAGACCAGGGGAAATAATCTCAATTTCATTGAGACAAAAACAAAAAAAAATATTCAGGCAGGCCCTGGACACCACCGCCACTTTCCACAGTGTTCGCAGAGCGGCAGGACCCTCATCTCAACTGGGCTCAGAGCATTCTGTAGTTCACTAAAGATTGGAATATAATTTAGTTGTCAGTGTTTTCCCTCCTCGGAATGTTGGTGCCAGTTGAGCTTCTATAGCTCAAGCTTCTTCTTCTTGGTCGTCTCCTCTTCCTGAYCCACCAGGGGGTTGGTGGCCTCCTTCTTCAGGTAGGCGATTAAGTCACTGACCTCACGACCTCCCTGAAAGAAAAAAAAAACATTGACAAGCCAGGTTAGCTGTAGCATTAATGTGACACAGTAAGTCCTACATGTGAGTGAGAGTATCCTTGGAATCTTCTATGAGCCAGAAATTATAACGCATGAATTTATATCAAAGATTTTTTTTTACAACTAAACCAAGCTAGACCAAAGCAGTTGTTTCAAATGGGAACAAATGAGTCGTAGTGGGCAGAACAAGCACYAGCTAGCGAGATCCTATTTGCATATCCTAGTCTATTAGCCTCAATTAGCCTTTTCACTCCTAAACAATTKATATTTTTCGGTTTGTTTTTTATTTTGGCAAAGAGTGAAGTCTACAAAAATATAGACTATATATATATATATTCAAAAAATTGTCCACTGTTCATAGCAGATACTAGTTTTGGGAACAGAAAAAAACAGTATTGAGATCAAACGTTGTTTCACCGATGAGAAAATTAGCAGTGTCAACCAAAATCCATCTCGTTCCATCTTCTCCCATTGGCAACCAACGGGCTTCCTCTCATCACCATATTTGGTAGTGAGTGGAAACGCCAAGCGGATGCTTCACATTTATACATCCGGTGAAATATCTGGCTCATTGTTCTATCTGGGGTTGTGTGTATACTCGGGACAAACCTCGTATTTCTTCGGGCTCATTTTCTGTCCAGCTGGAGCGAAGAAGATGGTGGGGAATCTGAAACAGGGAAATTAAAAGCATGATTATTAGGGTGCAACAGACATGACATGTAKACCGCCTGCATGTCAAACACTCGCTAAATAGTTAGGACTGTTGGAGATGAATCACTCACCCTCTGACTTCGTATTGGGATGGCACGTCATTGGCTGTGGCATCCATCTTTGCGATGACAATGTTGGGATCACTGGACAGCTGCGAGGTAGAAGTGGGGGGGGTTAGTCTCACATGCCAATGTAGAATGGCCATAATCACATCATTTCAAATCAGTAGCCCTTACCTTCTCTCCCAGCTCTTTCCACTTGGGCTCCAGGCTCTTGCAGTGGCCACACCAGGGGGCATAGAACTCAATCAGCACGTCCTTGTCCTCCTCGTTCACAACGGCGTCAAAGTTCTCAGCCACCACAGTCTGGAGGACAACAAAGGATGGAAAGGGTTGGCCTTGGTGAGAATGGTTTACACAGACAAACCTTGACAAGCCATGCCTCTTCATGGAGTAAAACAGGGACATCTGTCAGACAGCGCAACAGACATAGATCCTCCCTCAAACACACCGCTCCAATTGGAAACCATCGAGTCGCTGCTTCGATTACACATTTTGTCCGATTTGAGAGCGCCCAACCGCTTGCAATGTCAGTCTCAAGCGCCGACTCACCTTGACTGGGCCGTCGTTGTTCTCAGGGATGGGCTCAGACTTGAGGTAACGCTTCAGCTTGCCGTCAAAGTAGTCCTGCAGGAAACGCTCCAGGGCCTTGCCGTCACGTCTGTGTAAAAACCCAAGACATTGTACTGAATCAGTAGAGAAATAAAACCCAGACACAGGAAGTTTCTACCTGTAGGAGGGCACCATAACCTGTTAGAGCTGCTATATTCAGTGGAAAGTGTACATTTAACTTGCTGGTAGTAAGACATTACATGTGTATCAATCTTTGTCTGCTTCTAAACTGTGGTCCTGGCTGATATCCTTTGTTGCAGAGAGTTTAAAATGTCAAACTTGGCGACAAAGCCCCAAGAGCTTTTTAACATTTTTCAAGGGATGCTTGAAAAATGTTACTTGAGTTCTATGGCAGATTAGACCGAGTGAGTGAGAGGACACTCAAACAGTAAGTGAATTCCCTAGTTAAATAACAGGTAGCACTTGTATGATCAATAAACTCTTAACCAGTAAATTCTCAACCAATGTCCATCACCCTATCCTAAGGGATACCATGTCCGAAGTGCCATTTGGAGTTGCGTGGTGATAAGTGACACTTACGAGAACTCCTCGGTCATGACGTATTTGTCTCCCTTGGCGGTGCGGATACCGACCACAGGAAGCTCCCCGGAGCTGGCGTCCAGGCCCATCTCAGCGATGTCTTGGCTAAAGCTGTTCTTGCTGGCCACGGCAAAGTTCAGCTTGTTCCCCTGGTCCAGGAAACCCTTGGCCACCTTCATTACCCTATAGACAGTGAGAGATAGGGAGTTGGGTTCATGCATATAACAACACGTTGGAACATTTATCATGCATCCTAAATAGGCCACTGAAATGCAAATCTGTTGCAAATCTCCATTGAACATGCTTTACCATCTGTGTCTAGGAAACCAGCCTTCAGAGTACACAAAATGAGGTACAAGTTGAGTCTTGGGGACTGACAGCTGGAGAGATTACACTTTAACAAAACATAGCACACGAGACAAAAAAAGGGTTCCCTCCTGGGAATAAGTGTTATTTATTAGGGACCCTACCGGTTCCTCCAGTAGTTGGAGCCCTTGGGGTTCTTCTCATAGTCCACATCATAGTAGGCCACCAGCAGATCCTTGCCCTTCATTTGGTCCTTGTTGTCGTCAGTCATGTGGGGGCACATTCCAAAGCTGACGGGGAAAGAGAAAAATGCAGTGTAAGAGGTACAACTTGTTTCATAAATGTCAGCATGCAAAACYCAGTAGACTAGAGGTACAACTTGTCAAGAAAAAAAAAAACATTCCCTCATTCTAGACAGTGGGATTGAACAAAAAAATTTTTTAAAGGCTGCTCTTGACAGAGAAACTGGTCCATGCGTCTCCCAAGAATTCATTCAATAAMAATCCCTTCAAAACTGCCTAAATGGTTCATCACTGCCAAAAGGGAGAACATAGAGGTAAAACTCACATGTTGTCCTGGATGAACTGCTTGATCTTGGCGTTGGTGAACGTCTCCTCGCTGAACTTGACACTGCTCTCTTCAAATTTGTTGTTGAGGCGTGATGGACGGAACAGAATGATTCCCCTGCAATAAAAAAAGAACACAAGATGATACTGGCGTCAGATAACACATCAAACAAGAAAACGCAAACATAATGAGCATTATTAATAAGGGACACAAACTGGTGAGGGTCCAAAAAGGTGACACTAAATTTTTGCACTGAAACATGCAAATAAATCCCTGCTGGGGGGGGGAAATGCAGGTTAACTAATTAAACAACAAAGACTATAATCTACATGATCAGTCTCTGTGTGTAAAATAAAAAAAGTGGTTCATGTGAACCTAACTCACAGCAACAAAAAAAAAAAAAAAAAATGTCATTTGTTGCCTAGACTTTACTGCAAATGACACGCAAGTCTTGAGAAGAAAAAAACAATAGACTAATATTGCAATTAGCCACGACAGCCTTTATAATAGAATGCTTGTGACCACACACACATCTAAATATTGCACTTGTAAAATGRTTTTAAATCTTAAAGTAGAAATAGAATTGCTCTATTATAGTGGCCCCTATAGTAGACATACTATCAAGTGCACAAGGCTACATGTGTGCAAAAATATAAGGTTCAGAGTACAAAATGAACCACCCCCTCACTCACACAAAAGTTCAACACAACAAAAGCAATATCTGTGTGCTACACTGCACGTTATTACATTGTACACGGTCTGCCTGTGGACATCTGTTCTACAATGTGCCAGCAGAGCATGATACCCTTTGTTGTCATACTTGATCTCTTTCAGGCAGAGAGTACACCTGGCCTACCCCTTTTTATCCCCTGTATTGAGAAAGAGAGAGAGAGGGAAAGTGTGTGGTGTTCCTTTCACCTCTATAGTGGCTTCCAGTTTAAGCCAGGCCCAGCTTCAGCTACACTTGATCCCTGAATCGACTTGTTTAACAAGCAACACCTCATTTACACTTAATTCTCTCATTCTGAAAATTAACCACATACTGTAGAGGGAAAACATTAGATCACAGATAGTAGTTAGCTAGTTAACCTTGTTAACATTTCACACAGATTGCCAGGGTCCAGTAAGTGTAACGGATGTGAAATGGCTAGCTAYTTAGCGGTGGTGCGCGCTAATAGCGTTTCAATRGGTTACGTCACTCGCTTTGAGACCTTGAAGTAGTGGTTCCCKTTGCTCTGCAAGGGCCGCGGCTTTTGTGGAGCGATGGGTAACGATGCTTCGTGGGTGACTGTTGTTGATGTGTGCAGAGGGTCCCTGGTTCYCGCCCGGGTTGGGGCGAGGGGACGGACGTAAAGMTAAACTGTTACATAAGCAACTAACGCGCTATAACTTGAGGAATGGCAAGGAGTCGTATCCCAGTTAATACTATAGCGAATTGGTTAGGTTACTAACGTTAGCTCATCTGATGTTGTAAAGTTAGCTAGCTAGCTAGCTAGCTGTCTGACTTTATTAGCCAGCTAATTTTCAAACAATAGACTCAATTATTTGATCAGCTAAGTTAGCTAATGTTGCTCAACATTTCTCTGGCTAGCTTACAGAGAATTCGATCCAGCTAACAAGATACTTAACAATGCTAATACTTGTTCCACCACACTTTCTCCCTCATCTCAAACTTTCCAAATGKCAGGTGTTTTTCAGTTACAGCTCATGAAGTAAGCTCCATCACCCCCGTCTCCGTGGTCAGGCTTCTCACCTACCTCTTAGGTATCGTTCAGGGGACGCACTGCTGTAAATTAACTGGCAAACTGCCTTTGCACCCTACTGCCGTCTTTCCAGAGCGCGCGCTGATTCTGTAACMAGCAAATAGGTTGTCTCTTCAGTTGCATGCTGCATTCTGTTATGTGAACGATTGGCTGAGCCTTGGATACAGCCAGTATTGCTTCAAATGCGCATCACTCGTTCGCTTACAGCCAGTAGTGATCCAAAGCKCCCCCCTAAACTTCTCATCGGATTTACACGATTCACGTACGTCACCTATTTTGGATTTAAAACAGCGGATTTCACCAAAAGGTGACTAGTTTGTGTCCCTGATTAAAGTGACAGTTCACTTAAAATACAAGTTAACATGATTTTCCACTTACCTTACGCCTACAGTGGAGAAAACATGTTTGTATTTTGAGTGAACCATCCCTTTACAGGGATGAACAAGCCAATAATCAGAGAACACTCACTCTCCCTCTACGCCATGTTTCTGGAGAAGCTCCTCTGAGTTGGTGTGTGCAAAGCGGAAGGACTCTCGGAGGGCACTGGCCGACTTCAGGAACTCTGCTTTGGCTGGGCTTCCACCGTCGGCAAAGAAACCTGGACAAYACAGACACAGGAAACACAGCATACAGTCAAATATCAGACGACAAAGGCAAAAAGTAGACATTTTACTCAGTCATTTGGTTTTGTTTATTCATGCAGAACTCAACTTTAAGGCAAAACCTACCCACAACACTTGCGTCACGGTCTCCGACATACTTTGTGAAATCTGCCTCGGTCTTGAGCTCCACGGAAGCTGGGCCGGCCTGCTTTTTAAGATGGCTGACAATTCCATCTGACAGAGAAACCATTGAAATACATGCAATATGTGGATGCCAGGCAGTGACTCTTGTCTATAAACAAGACGACATTGAATGTTAAGGCTAAATACCTGCATTTCTGGGTCCATCGTAGGCACCAGCGTCCTCTCCGTCTCTGAAGATCTTCAGTGTTGGGTAACCGCTGACTCCGTATTTCTGGCATACATTGTTGTGGACCGTGCAGTCGACCTAAAGCAAGATGTCAGGTGGCCATTACTTAGTGTGACCTAGAGTACAAACTGTGCAACTAGCTCAGTTTATAGAAACCTTATGGACATGGCTATCTTTACAGGAGTGTGGGGTATTACACACACAACCTTTTAAGACCAAAAGGTCAAAATGTAAGGTGCATTAAGTGACTGAAGTACCTTGGCCAATCCGACYATGCCTTTCAGACGTGTGGCTGCCACCTCATACTCCGGAGCTAGTTTTTTACAATGGCCACACCTACAGGACAAACAAGTGAAGTAAKCTGATAATCTGTAAAACAATAAAATCTTGGCCCTTATGTTGCCTTCCCAGGCAGTGATCCGTTCAGGCCTTAGCTTGAAATCTAGKGGAGTGGGAGTTAAAAGCAGGTGGAATTTGATACCACCGTGACAGATCAAATTGACGTGTAAATGGACGTTGAAATAAATGCAGCCGCAATGGTTTGAGAATAAAGGAAATCCACATAGTGCTTGGAAAATACAAACCTGAATGAAGTCATCAAATCTGATCAACCATCTTGAAAAGGATAGATTGCTCTGATTATCTGAGGAGGCCCTGCTCAACTTTGACAGCATTGTTGAACTATGTAAAGGTTTTGGGGACCAATCGGGAGTAGCCACCCAAGCTTCACTGGCCAATCATAAGGTTACAACTAAACTAATATTGTCACTGAGGTATAGAACCTAGCAGGGTCATAGCCAGAAGAGATCCATCATTTGTCAAATTAACGACAGATTTGACAGGTTAGAAAAATGTATGCAGCAGGTTAGGATAATTAGGTTAAGGTTAGGACTAGCTTTAAATAAAATGCAAAAAAATATATTTTGATAAACGCTGGATCCRTCTAGCATTGACCACGTAGCAGGCGTAAAAAAAAGAAACGCCTGAACAGAAGCCACATTCAGTTAAGTTGTATCCTTGAAATCCGGATGCATCAGAATTGTGCAAACTCTGCTAAGGGTGGATCGTCACTCGTTATTACAGCCACAGTCATAAATAATTATGGCTAAACCCCGCCCATTTCTATAATTTATCTTTTTAAAATCTGATTATAAACCTAACCCTACATGTTTTGTTTTCATCCATTTTTAAGATGGCCAATTTTTACTTTGTGTCTGCGTTAACTCGTGACAACCCAAAAGAGAGGGTTACAACAGTGGCAGGCCAAGCCCCCGACGTCCTTATTGTTAACTTCATTGTAAGGTCATTTCCAATAGTAATAGCTAGTAATTTAGCCTTAAAGCTAAGTCTGAGAGGTAGACAAGATAACTTAGTAAACTAATGATCAAACAAACTACGAATTAGGCCATTTATTATTAAACATGAAACGTTCTGGATAGCCAGGCTCAACTAGTTAGCCAACAAACCAGCAATGTCCATCAGACACCTAACTTAACTAGTTAGCGAACACATTTAATAACGCGTAGCAAAGTGCATTTAACAAATGGGAGCAGAAACGAGTCACGAAGCTAGGCTGTGGCAAATTAGATAAGTTAGCCATYCACTTCCTATGAGCTAACCATTATCAGCTAGGTAACAGTACCTAGCTAGCTAGATGCACAGTTGGGGAAACAATTTTCTAACGTTAATACACGTTTATATACACATTCTAAAAGGAGCATTAACCTTTTGGACAAGCCAATGTTATTCATCTTGCGTGAGTAACAGTATAAACAAAGTAACGATAGTCAACGAGCTAACGGCGTCTGTTCACTGGAGATAAAATTGTAACCATTTAGCTTCAGAATGTAGCTAAGCTAGCCAATAGCTAGCTATGCGTTTCTGTAGAACTTACCATGGCGCAAAGAATTCCACGAGAATCATCCCGTGGTCTCCAATTTTACTGTCAAAATCGTCATCCGTGAATTCAATCACATCACTCGCCAGGGCAGCCCCGGCGAGAACAACAAAGAAAAACAATTTCAACATTGTAAAACGCGCCAACGTCTTCAAGCCTGCAAAAAGAGGAGCAATTTGAAATGTAAAGCTTGTTTTTAATGGGAAAACCTCCTAATGTACAAGGCTTTCTCGCTAGGCCCAATGTTGGAGGCACTGTTCGAAAGAGAACGGGCTTTAGTGGTGAGGATATGTATTACCGGGGCTTCTCAAAGGAACCCAAGTGTGGCATCTTACCATTGGAGTTTGAACAGCGTCATACTGTCTTAATCAGCCAATAAGAGTCCGGCACACATTATTTCCTTGTTCACGACCAATCTCCATTCATCTCCTTGGCTTTGTCGTGAATAATTGCATTGAAGATATCATACTGATATTGATCACTTAGCTCAATTCATCAAAATACAGTAAAACAAACGTTATTTGTTTGAAAAATAACATACAATCACAGATATTAAAATAGTCTTTATTATTATATTAATTGCCTATTCATATCTGTTCATGACAGTCTATGACTTGGGTGACTTGAGTGTGACAATTTTATGGGCTTTCCTCTGACACCACCTATTATATAGGTCCTGGATTGCAGGAAGCTTGGCACCAGTGATGTACTGGGCCAAACGCACTACCCTCTGTAGCGCCTAGCGGTCAGATGCCGAGCAGTTGCCATACCAGGCGGTGATGCAACCGGTTAGGATGCTCTCGAGGATCTGGGGACCCATGCCAAATCTTTTCAGTCTCCTGAGGGGGAAAAGGTTTTGTCGTGCCCTCTTCACAGCTGTCTTGGTGTGTTTGGACCATGATAGATCGTTGGTGATGTGGACACCAAGAAATGTGAAACTCTCGACCCGCTCCACTACAGCGCCGTTGATGTTACTGGGGGCCTGTTCGGCCTGCCTTTTCCTGTAGTCCACGATCAGCTTCTTTGTCTAGCTCACGTTGAGGGAGAGGTTGTTGTCCTATCACCACACGGCCAGTTCTCTGACCTCCTCCCTATAGGCTGTCTCATTGTTGTCGGTGATCAGGCCTACCACTGTTGTGTCGTCAGCAAACTTAATGATGGTGTTGGAGTCGTGTTTGGCCACGCAGTCATGGGTGAACAGGGAGTAGAGGAGGGGACTAAAAACACACCCCTGAGGGGCCCCAGTGTGTTTAGGATCAGCGTGACAGACGAGTTATTGCCTACCCTTACCAACTGGGGACGGCCCGTCAGGAAGTCCAGGATCCAGTTGCAGGTGTTTAGTCCCAGAGTCCTTAGCTTAGTGATGAGCTTTGTGGGCACTGTGGTGTTGAACGCTGAGCTGTAGTCAATGAACAGCATTTTCACATAGGTATTATTTTTGTCCAGGTGCGAAAGGGCAGTGTGGAGTGCGATTGAGATTGTCATCTGTGGATCTGTTCGGGCGGTATGCGAATTGGAGTGGGTCTAGGGTGTCCGGGAGGATGCTGTTGATGTGAGCCATGACCAGCCTTTCAAAGCACTTCATGGCTATCGACGTGAGTGCTACGGGGCGGTAATAATTTAGGCAGGTTACCTTCGCTTCCTTGGGCACATGGACTATGGTGGTCTGCTTGAAACGTAGGTATTACAGACTCAGTCAGGGAGAAGTTGAAAATGTCAGTGAAGACAGTTGCCAGTTGGTCCGCGCATGCTTTGAGTACACGTCCTGGTAATCCATCTGGCCCCGCGGCTTTGTGAATGTTGACCTGTTTAAAGGTCTTGCTCACATCGGCTACCGAGAGCGTTATCACACAGTCATCCAGAACAGCTGGTGCTCTCGTGCATGCTTTAGTGTTGCTTCCCTCGAAGCGAGCATCAAAAGAATTTAGCTCGTCTGGTAGGCTTCCGTCACTCGGCAGCTTGCGTCTGGGTTTTCCTTTGTATTTCGTAATAGTTTTCAAGCCCTGCCACATCCGACGAGCGTCAGAGCTGGTGTAGTAGGATTCAATCTTAATCCTGTATTGACGCTTTGCTTGTTTGATGGTTCGTCTGAGGGCATAGCGGAATTTCTTATAGGCGTCCGGATTAGTYTCCTTCTCCTTGAAAGTGTCAGCTCTAGCTTTTAGCTCAATGTGGATGTTGCCTGTAATCCATGGCTTCTGGTTGGGATATGTACGTATGGTCATATCCCAACCACGGAACATATTTCAGTCTGTAGTAGCAAAACAGTCCTGTAGCGTAGCATCCGCGTCATCTGACCACTTCCGTATTGAGCGAGTCTCTGGTACTTCCTGCTTTAYTTTTTGCTTGTAAGCAGGAATCAGGAGGATATAATTATGTTCAGATTTGCCAAATGGAGGGGCGAGGGAGAGCTTTGTATGCATCTCTGTGTGTGGAGTAAAGGTGGTCTAGAGTTTTTTTCCCCTCTGGTTGCACATGTGACATGCTGGGAAATTTTTGGTTAAACTGATTTAAGTTTGCCTGCATTAAAGTCCCGGGCCACTAGGAGRGCCACTTCTGGGTGAGCATTTTCTTGTTTGCTTATGGCCTTATAGAGTTGGTTGAGTGCGGTCTTAGTGCCAGCATCCGTCTGTGGTGGTAAATAGACGGCTAGGAATAATATAGATGAGAACTCTCTTGGTAGAMAGTGTGGTCTACAGCTTATCATAAGGTACTCTACCTCAGGCGAGCAATACCTCGAGACTTCTTTAATATTAGATATCGCGCACCAGCTGTTATTTTCCAAAGACACACACCCCCACCCCTCGTCTTACCAGAGGTAGCGTCTCTGTTCTGCCGATTCATGGAAAATCCCACCAGCTCTATATTATCCGTATCGTCGTTCAGCCACGACTCAGTGAAACAGAAGATATTACAGTTCTTTAATGTCCCGTTGGTAGGATAATTGTAATCGTAGGTCATCAATTTTATTTTCCAATGATTGCATGTTAGCAAGTAGAATTGATGMCAGTGGGAGTTTACTCGCTCGCCTACGGATTCTCAAAAGGCAGCCCAATCTGCGTCCTCTTTTCCTCCGTCTTTTCTTCACGCAAATGACATGGATCTGGGCCAGTTTCCGGGAGAGCAGTATATCTTTCTCATTGGACTTGTTAAAGGAAAAAGCTTCTTTCAGTTCGTGGTGAGTAATCCCAGTTCTGATGTCCAGAAGTTATTTTCGGTCATAAGAGACGGTAGCAGCAACATTATGTACAAAATAAGTAAAAAAATAAGTTACAAACAACGCAAAAAAAAGAACAAAATAGCACAATTGGTTACGGGATTGTAAAACGTCAGTCATCCTCTCCGGGCGCCATTTTAACTTGATGTGATTAAAGAGAGTCGCACACTCTATGTATAAAATCCCAGTAATTTATTGGGTAAAACACCAATGTTTCAGTGTCACTGTGCCTTCTTCAGGGTGTGATGCCGAAACGTTGGTGTTTTACTAGAGTGCACAACTCTCTTTATTTATTTTCATAGCTTACAGTTTATTCACTGTTAGTCGGCACCTCTACACTAAATAACTTTCTCTAGGTGTGTGTGTGTGTGTGTGTGTGTGTCAGCTCAATGCTTTTTATTATACTTGAGGTGATTAAACGCTACACCTGATAGGCTCAACAGCTCATACCTTTTGTTATAAACTGCATGCTAAATAACAAGGGTGTGTGTGATGTGTGGTTTGTGTGTGTGTGTGTGTGTGAGAGAGAGAGACAGACAGACGAGGAGAAGTACACTAGTCTAATGGGGAAGGACACACACCAGATGGTGTGCTTTGAGATGTCCCCATCTCCCCCAGTGGGGCAGCACCATCACCATGGACCGCCATCGCCAGGGACGACTGGATTCTAGAGACTAACTCTCCACAGAGTCTTGAATGGAAAACTAAAGCCTTGGGTTTTACCTGGAAATGTCATGGGGGGATTTTACTATGGCGATGTACTTGAGACTCATGTTGAATGTTTTTTGTTGATTTTTTGTTGATTTAAAGCAATATTTCAGATGTAGTTCAGCTTTGCACATATTCCTTTCCATTGTACTGTTTACTGTATATTGTATAATATTGGGGGGCTAATCTTCTGTCTGATGCGTGGGTTCACCATGACTAATGCCACAACAAAGAATACTTGTTGATGTGGTTTATTACATAAGTAACAGATAACTTGCAGCACAGTGTGAACAAGTACCTAGCAACTAGCAGCTAGTTAGTATGAGTTAGTTAGGACGCTTCAGCTTTGGCACAAAACGAGCAGTGCTCCAGTCCTGTGTCGTTAAGCCATCAAGAGATCAATTTACTAACTGACAATCACCGGGTGCATGCCCACTATATTAAATACCCATATACTATGGTAGCCAATAGATTTACAGGAAACGTGCACACACACACACACACACACACACACACACACATTGACATAATTCTTCAGGTAAAATATTTACAAATATCATTGCCATCATTCTGAATACCATTGTATTGGAGATACAAGCAGGTAACACATATCAAAGTTTCTCTCACCTATTATGTAATGCATATTACCACAGTCGAGTCCATCTGCAGCTCTTGTAAAAAACAAACAGATGAACATTGACTAGAATTTTCAATGACATAAGATTTTTGCACTACATTTAGTAGACACACTTGTCCAGAGCGACTTACAGTAGTGAGTGCATGGTGCTGGTACCCTGTAGGAATCGAACCCACAGCCCTGGTGATGCAAATGTCATACTCTACCAACTGAGCTACACGGGACCTAGCTTGAATGCCGACTGCATTTCAAAATTCTTACTGTATTTATCTCACTCTCTAAATCAGTTTCATTTTTACAACATATTTTGTCACAACTTTCAGTAGCCTGTTTGCCAGGTCTGCAGATGATCTGTCATCGCTTTAGCTTGGTTGTTGCTCTCTGGACTAGAAGTAGATCTGGCAACCTGACTATTCTTTCTGCCCCAAAGGTGTTTGACAACATGGATCCTAAGCTGGAGATCCAGAAGCTGGTTCTGGACATGTTGGACTGGATCATCCTGGCACTCTTCTTAGTAGAGATCTTCCTGCAGTGGGGTAGACAACATCTGATACGTCTGGAAAAGCACCTGGAATATCTTAGATTTTTACTGAGAGTCAAACCAAGAAATAATTAAATAACGAGTTCTCTGTCAATGTACTGTAAACTGCATGTGAGGTAAATAGATACAGTAGATACACACAGTGGTGGAAAAAGTACCCAATTGTCATACTTGAGTTAAAGTAAAGTTACTTAAGTCTAAAAGTATTTGGTTTGAAATATACTTAAGTATCAAAAGTAAATGTAAATGCTAAAATATACTTATGTAGCAAAGTAAAAGTATAAATCATTTCAAATTCCTTATATTAAGCCAAATAGAAGCCATCATTTTCTTGTTTTTTAAATGTATGGATAGCCAGGGGCACACTCCACCACCATTTACAAACGAAGCATGTGTGTTTAATGAGTCCACCAGATCAGAGGCAGTAGTAATGACCAGGGATTTTCTCTTGATAAGTGTGTGAAGTGGACAATTTTGTCCTAAGCATTCAAAATGTAATGAGTACTTTTGGGTGTCAGGTAAAATTGATGGAGTAAAAACAACATTATTTTCTTTAGGACTATAGTGAAGTAAAGCCTGTCAAATATATAAATAGTAAAGTAAAGATACCCAAAAAACTACTTAAGTAGTACTTTCAAGTACTTAAGTACTTTACACCACTGAATACACATAAATAAATACATACAAACCACAAACTCAGCAAAAAAAGAAACATCCCTTTTTCAGGACCCTGTCATTCAAAGATCATTTGTAAAAATCTGAATAACTTCACAGATCTTCATTGTAAAGGGTTTAAACACMGTTTCCCATGCTTGTTCAATGAACCATAAACAATTAATGAACATGCACCTGTGGAATGGTCGTTAAAACACTAACAYCTTACAGACGGTAGGCAATTGAGGTAACAGTTATGAAAACTTAGGACACTGAAGAGGCCTTTCTACTGACTCTGAAAAACACDAAAAGAAAGATGCCCAGGGTCCCTGCTCATCTGCGTGAACYTGCCTTAGGCATGCTGCAAGGTGGCATGAGGACTGCAGATGTGGCCAAGGCAATAAATTGCAATGTCCGTACTGTGAGACGCCTAAGACAGCACTACAGGGAGACAGGACAGACAGATGATCGTCCTCGCAGCGGCAGACCACGTGTAACAACACCTGCACAGGATCGGTACATCCGAACATCACACCTGCGGGACAGGTACAGGATGGCAACAACAACTGCCCGAGTTACACCAGGAACGCACAATCCCTCCGTCAGTGCTGACTGTCCGCAAAAGCCTGAGAGAGGCTGGACTGAGGGCTTGTAGGCCTGTTGTAAGGCAGGTCCTCACCAGACATCACCGGCAGTAACGTCGCTTATGGGCACAAACCCACCGTCGCTGGACCAGACACTGACGAGTCGCGGTTTTGTCTCACCAGGGGTGATGGTCGGATTCGCGTTTGTCGTCGGAGGAATAAGCGTTACACCGAGGCCTGTACTCTGGAGCGGGATCGATTTGGAGGTGGAGGGTCCGTCATGGTCTGGGGAGATGTGTCACAGCATCATCTGACTGCCTGCAATGACAACAAGCTCAATCTCAACGCTGTGGACTATTGAGCTTATTGAGCTCTGGACTATTGAGCTTATCGTGCAAAATWAAATTTTTCATAAATGTTCTACATTTCGAAAGGCCTTAAAGAGTAGCATGCAATCTCTTCCCACTGGGCACAGACGTCAATTCAACGTTTAATAAACGTTGGTCCAAAATAATTTAATTGATGTAGAAATAATGTTGATTCAACCAGTGTGATATTACATTARAGATAAAGTTGGAGTCCCACCAGTCAGAATCAATTTCTGTTAGGGAACAAAACTTACAGTTTTGACAAATTCATGTTACATCTTCAAAAGTTTTTTTGACACAATTTCACAAACTTTCAACTTGTCTCCCAGAGATATCTACAACTCCTTCATCACTCTCTTCATCCTCATCATCACGGATCACTAATATGCTCTGATCGCCAACACCCGCAAAGTTCCAGAACTGGACCAAGACACCTGTGGCCTGTACATCATCTTCTGGCTGCAAACATAAAACAGTCTGGACTTCCGTTGCAAACCATTTTAAACCATTTTCTATTTCATGCCCTAACGAACGGGCCCCTGGTTTCCTCTGTTAGACTGGGTGGTGTACGTGGAGGACAACCTGATGGTGATGCAGGAGCAAGAGGAGGATGAGAAAGTCACCTGGCTCCGGGACTCTCTCTTCAGGTACTTTGAGCTGCAGAACCACCTGGACGAGGAGAGGAAGAGGCTGCAGAACAACCTGGACGAGGAGAGGAAGAGGCTGCAGAACAACCTGGACGAGGAGAGGAAGAGGCTGCAGAACAACTGGACGAGGAGAGGAAGAGGCTGCAGAACATCCTGGACGAGAAGAGGAAGAGGCTGCAGAACATCCTGGACGAGAAAGGGAAGAGGCTGCAGAACAACCTGGACGAGGGAGGAAGAGGCTGCAGAAACCTGGACGAGGAGAGGAAGAGGCTGCAGAACACCTGGACAGGAGAGGAAGAGGCTGCAGAACAACCTGGACGAGAGAAGGAAGAGGCTGCAGAACACCCTGGACGAGAGAGGAAGAGGGCTGCAGAACATCCTGGACGAGGAGAGGAAGAGGCTGCAGAACACCTGGACGAGGAGAGGAAGCAGGCTGCAGAACGTGACAGGTAAGGAATCACACGTATAGTAGTAGTCCCCTACCAGAATGGATTTAGACGGGGAAGAGACTGGGGTCAGGTTAGGGCTACATCTCAATAGTCATAAGTCGCTTCGTTTGTTTCCTTGTCTCCTTTCCTTCATCTGCACTGATCAGTGATAATGAAAGAGATGAGATGGGCCAATGAGGTCAAATATATTTCTTCCTATTGATAGTAAACTTGAATGGCCTCACGGTTCCACAGGATTTTCAATAGGGGGCACTCTAACACAGTTTTCAGTGAGCCCCCTGGTAGGCCATGTACGATATCCACCAGTTCTCCTTGGGATTATTCCCTGGAATCAAATTCTCATATTACAGGGTTTAGATATGCCTTTTGTTGTCAGGGTGAATCATGTTTTTACTTTCTCATTGAACGGTTTCCAATGATTACCCAGTTTCTCCCCCTGAAATGTAGCAATGGGGATATTTAATGTCCAGGTCATTCTTGCAATGGGTTGGCATTTGCATCCTTTTGCAACCATGAAAAACACTTGACAAATAGTTACACGTCATACATATTTAAATATTTATCAATGATAAAACATAATGCAAGTCCTTCCTATTGCAAAACGTTTATGCYTTGTTTAAAGTGCTAGCAAATTGGCTTTTCCCTGTAGAGATGAGTAGAGTTGTAATGACATGTTTTGGGGATTTAAAGATATKKATTTTTTTGAAAGCTAGAAAGTAAACAAAAATATTTCATATATTGTAAATATCAATAAATACAAAAGGATATTAAAATAATTTTTTRAACAAATATAATATATGTCCTTAAGTTTTATGTCATTGTTGTTACCGCCTTAACAATCGGTCATTACAATGATATACTACGACCTTGAGCATTCCCTCCAGTGGCAAACTTATCAGAGGGGTCTATATTAAAGAAATGTATTAGCTAATCAGATCACATATCACTTTACACAGGGTTGATTACTTTAGATTTGAGCATCTGTGTCCTCCATTTAAGAAAATCTTCAATGACCTAAATTGTCTCATTGGTGTTACCATCATTGGGTTTACCATCATTGGTGTTACTACTCCTACTGGTGACACAATGTTATCATAACGGTTACAAACATTTAAAAAGTTCTTAAGATTCCATTTTAGTTCATTTAGAATGGAAAGATGTTCCCAAATACATTTAACAGGCTGGTAGAGCATGTTTTGACAATGGATTTAGACGTGGAGCAAAATAATCTTCTCTTGAACTTGATTGGTCAACTCCCTCAGTCCTCCTGCATCAATTTACAACATTTGTATCCTTTTGGGTTGCTGCAGTTCAGTGTTGTGGCACTTTAACTTTGCCCCACTCAGAGGGATGTAAGAAATCTCAAAATCAGTCACCAAAGATATAGATCAGTCACCAAAGATATAGATCAGTCACCAAAGATATAGATCAGTCACCAAAGATATAGGATAAAAGGCAGGAATTCCATTGGTGAGGGATTAGTATCGCACACTTCCTGTTCTTAGAGAACTTGAAGAGTAGGAATATGAAAATAAATAGTTAACATGCAAAAAAGGCTAAAAAGCAATCATTTTGTAAAAATGTGCTCAACTAGGGTTTGATATGTCATTACAAAGTATGGTGGACTAAGTGTAGGGTACATCTTTTTTTTTTTTAAATGTACAATGATTTTGGTGAAAATGATTTAACTGTTGACAACACACTATATTAGGCAACATACACTGGTTAAACCACATTTTATGATCCATGGGGTCAATTAATAATCAATAGTTGGTCCTATAAAATAATGCTTATAATAGTAATAAAATAAAAGTAATTGAATATTCATGTTTGGACATACAAAATTACCATAATTTGACATCAGTCCTTATTTAGCAATGCTTCACCTACTGTACCTATAAAAGCCACTGATGCAGACCTAAAGTTATTTTTGTAATTTTGTTGAAATTATAATATAGCATTGCTGGTGTTGACCTTCTTTTGGCTTTTCAACCGCCTGGTAGAACTCTGTTATTTCCTGAATACAGCCTGGTAG
This sequence comes from Salvelinus sp. IW2-2015, assembly GCF_002910315.2. Lineage (NCBI taxonomy): Eukaryota > Metazoa > Chordata > Actinopteri > Salmoniformes > Salmonidae > Salvelinus > Salvelinus sp. IW2-2015. The sequence goes on from NC_036853.1 coordinate 7,399,179, forward strand.
AACTCTGTTATTTCCTGAATACAGCCTGGTAGAACTCTGTTATTTCCTGAATACAGCCTGGTAGGGCTCTATTATTTCCTGAATACAGCCTGGTAGAACTCTGTTATTTCCTTTGAAATTGATGAAATAAAAACATTTACTCATCAATCTACACACAATACCCCATAATGACATCACAATACCCCATAATGACAAAGCAAAAACAGGTTTTTATACATTTTTGCAAATTTATTACAATTAAAAAACAGGAATACCTTATTTTTTATGTAAGTATTCAGACCCTTTGCTATGAGACTTGAAATTGAGCTCAGGTGCCTCCTGCTTCCATTGATCATTTATTTATTTATTTAACCTTTATTTAACTAGGCAAGTCAGTTAAGAACAAATTCTTATTGACAATCAGGGGCAGAARGACAGATTTTTACCTTGTCAGCTCGGGGATTCGATGACCAACAGATGCATATCTGTATTCCCAGTCATGTGAAATCCATAGATTAGGGCCTTGTATGAACAGTAACTCAGTAGAATCTTAGAAATTGTTGCATGTTGRATTTATAGTTTTGTTCAGTGTAARGKKAAACCAAGAGGTCACCAAGAATACAAACTGCCCTGRAAAGATTAACATCAGTCTTGTACACACAGAAGTTTGATGCAAAACGGCCAAGGGCCATCCGGAGAGCCTTCGGGCAAGCAGGACCCACAAAAATGACATCATCAGTCGCACGCCAGCAGGTCAGACTTAGTTGATAACATTGTCTGGTTGCAGGACAACCCACCAATCAGTACCTGACCAGAAGTACAATCAGCTTTGAATGTAAGTTTGAATGTACTGGGGCTTTGAAAAAAATAAAGTTTGAACTCCACTCCAGCTGGACAACGCTTTACGGAGTACTGTAGCAATACCATTGATGGCAGCCGCCATATTTTATGCTTACATTTTTTTTTCTTCCCCAGTGTAGTCACACAGATGTCAAAAGACTGATGAATTTTGTAAGATTGCCGTAGTCTTTAAGATGTACACAATGTCAAACCAACCTGAATATCACTCTGTTTCACATCACTGTTCGCTGTTCCGTTTATTTAATCAAATCACGTCCTCACACAAGGGCACATTACAGGAATAACTTCTTGACCTACTTATACAGTGCTCTCTCTGACTCTGTGGCTACCTTGTAGTGTTCAGGCGTCTCTTTTCAGCTCTGGGTCGTGTTCATTAGGAACAAAATGGAAGAAAATGGACTGAAACAGGGGGGCACTATCTGGACTTGTCCAATAAGAAACACTTGTTTTCATTTTGCATTGCAAGACATTTTAAAACTGGTAGATGACCCTTTGTTAATCTATTTAATGCAGCTAGATAAACAGACCCTCTGTAATTGTAATCAGATTACTGCAGAATAATAAAGACCACTGCAGACCTGTCTGTAGGAGTTACATCCTCATGTGTGACTGTCTCCAGTGCTGTAATACTGTGTACTGGCAGCCGTTTACATCCGTAGTAGTGCACTGCGGTGGTTTTGTGCCACCGGATAATATGGTACTGGTTGTCTTGGTATTTCAAAAGCCTCATGGGTAAAAAAAAATGGAAAAACAACCTGTGCTTATAATGTGCTATAATAAAAATGGTTGTTTCTAAAGAAAGAGTACATCTACCACCATTCAAACACATTACACACTGGGCTAGAGTTACATTAAACACTGGACTAGAGTTACATTAAACACTGGGCTACAGTTACATTAAACACTGGGCTACAATTACATTAAACACTGGGCTACAGTTACATTAAACACTGGGCTACAGTTTCAATCAATTTTAGAATAAGGCAGTAACGTAACAAAATGTGGGATTTTTTTTTCGAAGGCACTGTTATAGGGCAACAGACTACCACACCGGGTCCCACTCCTATCAGTGAAAAACAAGAAGAAGTGGCTCCAGTGGACACGCGATCACCAACACTGGACAATTGAGGAATGGAAAAACATTGCCTGGCCTGACGAATCCCGGTTCCTGTTGCGTCATGCTGAGTCAGGTTTTGGAGTGAACAGCATGAGTCCATGGCCCCTTCCTGCCTGGTGTCAACAGTACAGGCTTGTGTCGGTGGTGTAATGGTGTGGGGAATGTTTTCCTGGCACACGTTAGYTCTCTTGATACCAATTGAGCAATGTTTCCATGCTCAGAAGAATTCAGGCTGTTCTGGAGACAAAGGGGGGTCCGACCCAGTACTAGATGGGTGTACCTAATAAAATGSCSACAGTGTACATGGCATGCTTTATTGTAAACTCAGCAAAAAAAGAAACGTCCCTTTTKCCTTGTCWTTCAAAGATCATTCGTAAAAATCCAAATAACTTCACAGATCTMCATTGTAAAGGGTTTAAACACTGTWTCCCATGCTTGTWCAATGAACCATAAACAATTAATGAACATGCACCTGTGGATCGGTCGTTAAGACACTAACAGCTTACAGACGGTAGGCAATTAAGGTAACAGTTATGAAAACTTAGGACACTAAAGAYGCCTTTCTACTGACTCTGAAAAACACCAAAAGAAAGATGCCKAGGATCCCTGCTCATCTGCGTGAACATGCCTTAGGCATGCTGCAAGTAGGCATGKGGACTGAGGGCTTGTYGGCCTGTTGTAAGGCAGGTCCTCACCAGAAATAACGTRGCCTATGGGCACCAACCCACCGTTGCTGGACCAGACAAGACTGGCAAAAAGGGCTCTTCACTGACGAGTCGCGGTTTTATCTCACCAGGGGTGTTGGTCGGATTCGCGTTTGTCGTCGAAGGAATGAGCGTTACACCGAGGCCTGTACTCTGGAGCCGGATCGATTTGGAGGTGGAGGGTCCGTCATGYTCTGGGGCGATGTGTCACAGCATCATCGGACTGAGCTTGTTGACATTGCAGGCAATCTCAACGATGTGCGTTACAGGGAAGACATCCTCCTCCCTCATGTGGTACCCTTCCTGCAGGCTCATCCTGACATGACCCTCCAGCATGACAATGCCARCAGCCATACTGCTTGTTCTGTGCGTGATTTCCTGCAAGACAGGAATGTCAGTGTTCTGCCATCTCCAGCCGAAGAGRCCGGATCTCAATCCCATTGAGCACGTCTGGGACCTGTTGGATCGGAAGGTGAGGGCTAGGGCCATTCCTCACAGAAATGTCCGGGAACTTGCAGGTGCCTTGGCGGAAGAGTGGGGTAACATCTCACAGCAAGAACTGGCAAATCTGGTGCAGTCCATGAGGAGATGCACTGCAGTACTTCATGCAGCTGGTGGCCACACCAGATACTGATTGTTACTTTTGATTTTGACCCCCCCTTTGTTCAGGGACACATTATTAAATTTCTGTTAGTCACATGTCTGTGGAACTTGTTCAGTTTATGTCTCAGTTGTTGAATCTTGTTATGTTCATACAAATATTAAAATAACTGATTGTGATCAGACCTTCTTGACTGTCTCCGGAGGTAGTCCGGGACAGATTGATTGGTTGGATGAATACTAAGGGAGAGAGTAGGTTGGAGGGTCAGGGAGCTGGTTGGAGGYTCAGGGAGGTGGATAGAGGGTCAGGGAGGTGGAGGTGGATAGAGGGTCAGGGAGGTGGATAGAGGGTCAGGGAGCTGGTTGGAGCTGGATCGAGGGTTCAGGAGGTGGTTGGAGGGTAAAGGAGGTAGGTTGGAGGGCGTTGGACACAGGTTACGACACCAAAGGTTGACCGTTCGAAACCCATTGTGGCTTTTGATTTTCAATCTTACCCAGCACAAATTCTTTTTTGTAAAGGTCTATTTATAGCCCTGGTTACATTTTAATTCATGTGATTTTGGTGCTCTGGTCAGGATGACCCAGGTACAACACGTCCCCGACTACATCCGGAGTAAGATCATCACAATCACTTATTTAATCGTCTACACCAGTCTAAAAATATGGGCACAATCAGAATGTGGACAAGATCAGYACACACGTTGGCACCAGGTTAAAACGGGAAGGAAATACTTGGTCCAATAAGAACTGCTTATTTTCGTTTTGCTACGCTGTCCTATAAAAAACACAACCCAGATTTCAGTAACAACATGCTTCTCCAAGGCTTTTCAAACAATTCCACCACCCGATTATGTTACAATGTCCAATGTTAGCCTGGCTGCCAGATCTGAGGGGCGGTGCTCTGGTTACAACTTCTAATATCAGAACATTTTTATTAACAATGATTTAGGATTACAATTGTAGTAATTGTTCATATTGTGAAAGCTAGGCAGATATGCAGTTCTGACATATCGTACATTGTCATAGCTAACATTACTTTGTCACTTACCATACAAACAGAAAATAAATCAATGCAAACTCACTTTTTGACCTTAAATCTGGGTACAGTAAAAGTAGTTAGCACAGTGCAGTGTTGTTTAGAGTATCAGTGTCATCACGACACCAAACCCTACCAAGCTGATCACAATCAAGCACCTGAGCGCTTGGTTACCATGGCGCCCACCTACTGTAAGTCAGTCAAAGCTTTGCTTTCATGCACGCACAAACACACATATACACCAGCCTTGAACAGTTAAAAGGTTACTGAGGTCTGCAACAGGCATGCAACAGGTTTAAAATATTAATGACGAATGAGAAAGATATTAAATAGATGGTTTCTTTAATAAAATATGTTTGAGAATGACATTCAATGGTGGGTTGAAATGATATTGCTGCTTGATACATACAGTACGTCATCAAGCACTGAGCAGAGTAGTTTAGCATGAGTTATTAGTAAGACTAAATTCAACCCGTGTCTTCCTAATAACCCCAAGCATACAGACAAACCCCTTACAAGTTATTATCTGTCCAACATGGCTGTTGTGCTACATTCAAGTTGTCAACAATCACTACATGGTTACACTGAATATAGACTACCACAAATGGATGGATTATGTAAGGGATAATCAACACGGTGCTCTATGCGGTCTATGGAAAACAATTAACGACGTGGAAGGTGTGTTTCACGACGCGCTACAAGAGCGGGATTGACCTTCCACGGAGTTACATTATTTTCCAGAGAACGCTTAGAGCATCGTGTTGATTATCCCTTTTATACCATGGCTAAAATGTAAAATGTTCCGCTAGATGTGTATTCATTTTCCAGTAGAAATGTGTTTAACATCCACTTAAGTTTCTAGCAAGCTTACTAGATAGCTACAGTAGTTGCCGTAGTAACCAAACAAACAGACTTGCTAGTTTAGCTAACCAAACCATCAGTAAATTACTAGCTTGCCATTATGAAAATCTAATTCAGCAATGATCATAAAGTTTTCCATACGACTTTTGCTTTCAAAAGCAGCTCAAAACATGTAAGAATTAACTATAGCCTTTGAATTCTACCGTGCTGATATACTGTGCGTTATAGWGAAATAATGCACGCTCTAGAATGCCCTTCAAGCCAATCAGAAACAAGCATTCAACAATACCATGGTATATAGAATATAGGCATCCACCCAATAATACACAGGAGAGGATAAATGGTAGCAGACACATTGAGTATAGGACATGCTGTAGCTTAGGGTTAGGAGGTTTATTTTATTTATTCAACCTATATTTAGCCAGGTTAGTCTATTTTTCAAAAGAGACCTGGTTTAGGTGTTAAAGCAGGAGTCCATTACGTATAATTGTATAGGGATTAGAGCTATAGGTATGCAGAGTTCAGCCAACATGTCAGGCATTTTGGCTCCAAACYTCCCAATGACTACCACAATAATGTTCCTGGAACGTTTGGTGCCATTTAAATCTGACATCTCAAAGAGAGTTGGATGTGTACACATTACCTATGGTTCTGATGGGGATGAGACAGAGGTTGGTAGGAAGAGGTATATCTGGGTTGGGAGTTGGGGGGTTAGTCTACTTCCTGATCGGCGGAGGGATCTTGATGTCCTGACCCTTCTCCAGCTTCTTCTCACATTCGATCAGGTAGTTGACGCCGTCTACCACCGTCTGCACTAGCTGGACCTGATCACAGAGAGAGACAGTGGGAGTGTTAGCGAGCGACTGCATTGCAGACGCATGACAGATCTCACAACATCTAGGTAAGYGGTTTAGCACATCAGCTAAAGCACATCATATGATATAGGCCTAGCAATCTGATGCCCGTTGGCACAGTCGTGGACGTGGCACGCAACCAAAGTGTGCGCGTGTTTGAGATCGACTGCATTGCGGCCAGACAMTGGCCAAATCACTGATCTACGAATTATCTCACATCCCAAATAACTAGTCATTATGTGATCAAGTTTAGTGATCAGAATTCTAAGCCCTGCTCAAACTGATCCCCTCAATCATGTGGACTGAGAGATTGTGGATGGTCGAAATTTGTCTCTCTCTCGCTCTTGCTCTCTCCATTTTTTTTCACCCACTAAATTATTCGTTCTCTCAGTCTCTCTCATTTTTTTCACTCTCTCAAACTTGCCCTTCCATTCCTCACTGATTGGTCCTGGAGAGCTGCAGTGTATGCAGGGCTTTCATTCCCAGTGCTGTAATACCTCATTCCTGATTCAACTGATCAACCACATCTTGACTAGCTGAATCATGTGTGTATGTGTCAATGCACAGTGTTATTAGAGGAACTACACCACCTTCTTACCATGCATTCACCCATCATACAACCCATGTTAATAATCCCATCACACAACCCATGTTAATAATCCCATCACACAACCCATGTTAATAATCCCATCACCACAACCCATGTTAATAATTCCCATCATAACAACCCATGTTAATAATCCCATCACACAACCCATGTTAATAATCCCATCAACAACCCATGTTAATAATCCATCACACAACCCATGTTAATAATAATCCCATCAACACCATGTTAATTAATCCCATCACACAACCATGTTAATATATCCCAATCAACACAACCCATGTTAATAATCCCATCATACAACCCATGTTAATAATCCCTATCACACAACCCATGTTAATAATCCATCACACAACCCATGTTAATAATCCCATCACACAACCCATGTTAATAATCCATCACACAACCCATGTTAATAATCCCATCATACAACCCATGTTAATAATCCCATCCACAACCCATGTTATAATCCCATCATACAACCCATGTTAATAATCCTATCACACAACCCATGTTAATAATTCCCATAACCCATGTTAATAATCCCATCACACAACCCATGTTAATAATCCACCATCACACAACCCATGTTAATAATCCCATCATACACAACCCATGGTTAATAATCCTATCACACAACCCATGTTAATAATCCCATCACACAACCCATGTTAATAATCCCATCACACAACCCATGTTAATAATCCCATCATACAACCCTGGTTAATAATCCCATCATACAACCCATGTTAATAATCCCATCATACAACCCAGGCATGACAATACTGATGAGGAGTCCCACCGTACAGAATAGTGATGTGTACAGGAGTCCCACCGTACAGAATAGTGATGTGTACAGGAGTCCCACCGTACAGAATAGTGATGTGTACTTAACTTATGTCTCCCATGCAGACACAGGAGAGGGTTAAGTTTAAACACAGGCATGACAGTCTCTCTCCTCAAGACATTCCTCAAGCCTTCCAGTGCAACCCATGGCCGCATCTCAATAGTCTAAAATGGATTCCTCTCTCACATCCTTTCATTCACTTGACTGATGGGTAAAGCGAATGGATTTGCTACACTCCTCCTACCATCTGTAATGGGTAATAACTTTGACTTGACTTAAGTCTTTGGCTCCTCCTACAAGGAGCGTAGGCTACTTCTGGGAAAAATTTGTCCGGTCGTACCAAGTGAATATATTTTGCATGGCCTTGTAATGTAGCCGCCGGTAATGGAGAGTACGCCATTTTAAACTATTGAGATGCACCCAGTAGCTGTGTGGGATGAAATTTCTCCTAGGTACAGATCTAGGAACAGCTTCCCCTCCATCTAAACCCAACTGAACCCATTAGTAGTGGGAAAAAACATGTTAAACCAACCCAAGATCAGTGTCTAAACATAACACAATGTATTCCCCATTACCTCTGACTGGCCCAGTCTGTCCAGGTTGGAGATGTCGAAGGTGCTGCCCACGGCTGCAGTGTCCACTCCCCCGGTTCCTCTCTTCTGCAGACGCAGGTTGTCCAGGATCTTAGTGAAGCGGGGGTCCTGCAGGTTTACCAGACAGGAGTCACTTTTAGTAGACGCTCAAACAGAAAAACGGTTGGAAAATGGAGAGATACCATCTCAACGCTCGTTTACCCGTTTTTTTTTTCTTTTTTTCTGTTACGGTGTGCCCTAACAAAGAGAAACATTCAGAAGACGATGGGTGGTGGATGACTAGCTAGTGGGGATCGTATTGGTCCCTGGTGTAAGGGTATAGGTCTCATTCAAGTCCTACCATGGAGGTCTGGAGTACTGCTGGTTTTCGGTTCTACCTGATCATTAATTGCACCCACCTGGTGTCCCAAATCTAAATCAATCCCTGATTACAGGGGAAGAAGGGGGAAAAAAGCAGTGGAACTGGCTTCGAGGTCCAGATTTGAATTTAAGGGGTTTGTGTATTTATGAGTCTGTATTTGGAAAATCCAAAAGATAGCCTGTGGTTTGGGAATGACGTGGGTGGCAGGTAGCCTAGCGGTTAAGAGCATTGGGCTGGTAACCGAAAGGTCACTGGTTCGAATCTCCGAGCCGACGAGGTGAAAAATCTGTTCATGCGCCCTTGAGCAATGCACTTGACCCTAATTAGTTAACCCATGTCAATGCAAAATGCTTGTTGGTGCTCTTGATTAGATGTTACCTTGCTGAGCTTGGGCAGGTTGACGTGTACTCCAGCACGGAGCCCAGTGCCCAGGTTGGAGGGGCACGTGAGGATGTAGCCCAGTCTCTCATTCCACATGAACTCCCAGCCTTTCTCCTGGATCAGCCTCTCCACCTGAACAAACCTTTCACTTTAGACTAGATGAAAAACATTCGATTACAACTTTATTTGCCCTGAGATGTATTTTTGTCTTGCATACACCGGCAGCCACATAATGGTGTGTGTGTGTGTGTGTGTGTACCTCTTTCAGGCCTGTGCAGAAGCGGTCAAACACTCTCTTCATGTTGCCTCCCTTCTCCATAGAGATGACTCTGGTGTGATCCTCTTCATTGATCCAGATCAGGAAGGTCTTTGTGTTGTTATGCCTGGGTTTGGTACAAAGGAGTGGCGAGGATTGAAAACACAAAATGTATCAATACTAATTTAAAACGACACAAAACAATAAATCAATACTTGTGTAGTGCTTCCTAATGCCATGGGATCCCAGCCCTCCCACCCAGTTTATGTAGACTATTTCAGAGGAGCTGATCACGATCGTTGATAATAAATGCTTTTCCTCAGAGGCCTTTTATTTACAAAATAGAAGGTTCTGTTTCTCCTTTCTGTCGGTAATCAGGTTTGATCCGGGTGGTCTAAAAAGGAGCTCAGAGCATTCCTCAAATTGGATTGAGTTCAACTATTTATACATGACGGAGAGATCATTTCTCCATCCTCTATTGCACCAGCTAGAGGTAACTGTCCAGGTTCCATTTCCCATACGTCGTAACTTCATTCAGGCGATGGTGGCGGTATACAGTATTGCCACATACGCAATAATCAAATTGCATTGTAATGGATACAGTATTTCCATATAAGCAAAAATGTTATTGTAATGCATTGCATTATAGACAATGGCATATTTGCCCCATTGGCCTCCTGAAAACAATTAGAGAATTGAATGAAGTAATGGATAGGTCTGAAGCCAGGAGAGCAGAGAGAAGCAGGAAAGGAGGAGAGAGCTGTCAGGACATTTTTAATTTAGAGCCCTGAGGATGAATTATAGAGGAGAGGCTGGCATGCTGTAGGGGGGTAGAGAATGGCTGGAGCAGGTCCTGGCAGGGTAGCGGTTGGCATCCGGCTATTTCTGGGCACCAACTGAAACTCAATGCGGAGAGGGCATTGTCTGCATCACTAATGTACATCTACGGCTCAGTCTACAGGAGAGGCTCAGTCTACAAGGAGAGTCTATGGCTCAGTCTACAGGAGAGGCTCAGTCTACAAGGAGAGTCTATGGCTCAGTCTACAGGAGATACAAGCTAGTGGACATTGTCACTTTGCTAGAAGGAAAACCTCCATAAAGAAGGGTCATGGTGATGTGTAGCACCAACTGTACCAACTGTATGCAAATAATAACGAGGAGACAATAATCAAAGTCACCTATCACCGTTATGACCACTAAGGTTCTGTATCTATAACCAACAGGTGCTTACCAGATACCGCGTGCATCTGGCCAATCGCGGGCCATCCCTGAACAAGTCAGCAGAGGGGACACGGGTTTATCGAACAGGAAGTGGTCCTGTGTCAACACAGTAGAGACAGGAAATGCTGTCTTAATGAAAGGGGAACAACATCAATGCCTAACAAAACGTATCTGCTATTGTTTCTCTCCTGTCTTTTAGGTCTTCAAATGGATTGGCATTATGACTCACGTCAATGAGCTGCTGCTGCTCCTGGTCTGTCATGTGGGTGAGGCTGTAATATGTCCCCGCCAGGTCCCCCTTCAGGCCAGCCAGGGCGTCCACCACCACCTTCTCCACCTCCCGGCGCTCTGCCCGGGTACACGCCGGGGGCAGGCTCAGTCCCCTGATGCTACGGCCCGTCCTGACCCGCGACGACAGCACGTAGCGCTCGTCGAATTTGCCCGACTTGAGCTGACAAACGGAGGGAAACAGAAAAATAACGAATGGCGTAGCTATAGTAGTAAATAGTATGACAGTTAGGCCTAGTATCATGAAACCGACATGAAGGAAATTTGTGAATGACCTATGCTCCCCAAAAAGCAAAATGGTTTAAGTCAAGGAAGTCATGACATGATTATTGATCATACATTAGGTTCCTTTAATATGTGATTTGTATGCCATATACAGTAATTGACATTCACTGTAGCATAACATATCATTGCTGTCTGACAAAAACCTTGTGACATTTAAAAAAATTAAAATACCACATTTATTTAAAGCGGTAACTTCCCTCAATGTACTCTGAACATTTAATTTAAGCTTCTAGTTTCAGAATTATATGTTCGTTAAAGAGAAAATACGGTCATTTGTTTTCGATTTCCTGAAAGGTTTCTGTTTTGGAGACAAGAGGTTTTCATCAGACAGAAACGACATTCATGTAATATAACGTAATGTATGATTAACATTCCAGTATGCACAATCGATTTACTGCCTAACGATATATAGTGCACTACTTTTGACCAGACACAGCCCATACTGTTGTTTTCAGTGAAGTTGTATCTCTGTACCTTGTTGGAGTCCAAGTCGGTGGGATGGGTCATCGTCTGTGGGTCGTAGCCATTGTGCCGCTCCTTGATGACCGGGTCAAGGAGGTCTGCAAACACCTGAAACCCCCCCACATCAAAAATGTCATCATTATACAGTCTCTCATTTGGTTAGGAGTTATGGAAAAGGAAAGGGGGATACCTAGTCAGTTGTACAACTGAATGCATTCAACTGAAATGTGTCTTCCACATTTAACCCAACCCCTCAATCAGAGAGGMGGMGGGGGGGGGGGGGGGGGGGSGCTGCCTTAAATCAACATCCACGGCATCGGCACCCGGGGAACAAGGCAACTGCCTTGCTCAGGGGCAGAACGACAGATTTTTACCTTGTCAGCTCGGGGATTCAATCCAGCAACCTTTCGGTTTCTGGCCCAACGCTCCTACCCACCAGGCTACCTGCTGCCCCCTTGTAGACTACATTAAGAGAATCACTGTCACTTTACAAACTATTAGACAGGCTTACAGTATAGTATTGTACTCTAGTATGATTTATACTATACTATTATAGCAATGTCTCTGAGTAGGTGTAGTCTCATAGCAAGCAATGAAACTGATGACCAAAAGATGTGATCCCAAATGAAGGTCTCCTCTATCCTAAAACCAACACCCCTCTGGTACAGTGGTAGTTGTTCTCAGTCTGAAATGGGACAGGGGGGATTGGGTGGGCCTGTTCTCCATTGTCAGGTTAAGTGGCTGGGATTGTAATATCAAATGTGGTCAATAGACCACTGCTCTTGCTCCTCCTCATGTCAGAAAGTATCAAAAGATCGAGAGTACTCATTAATTCTTAATGTAGCTGACATAAATGTAGCCTATAGACTAAATGGGCTTTTTATGGCTTTAAGAAACATCACAGAAAGAAGGGCACCTATTAAAAAAGCAGACATTGAATATATACACTGCATTCGGAAAGTATTCAGACCCCTCGACTTTTTCCATATTTTGTTACATTACTACCTTCTTCTAAAATGAATTAAATTGTTATTTCCCCCTCATCAATCTACACACAATACCCCATAATGACAAAGCAAAAACAGTTTTAATTATATATATTTTAAATGTAAAGCTCATTTGAGGTTGAGGTCCAGAGGGGACATTGGATCCTCTCCTCCAATGTGCTTTGTAAGAGCGGTGAGGAACTGAGAAAATAGACAGCCTATGGCTTCACCCTGATGAAGACTATACATCTGTCATCTGCATTCAAGACTTCTAACTGCTGCCTGCTCTGACCTCATAGGACTCCTCGTCCCCTGCCACCATGCCCACGGTCTTGATGAAGYGGTGCCCGGGGTTGTCCACACCAGTCTGGATGGCCTGGTCAAGAGTGTAGCCGTTGGGCGTGGCCTTGTCCACCAGCTTGGCATAAATAGCAGGTGTCAGGTGGCTGGCCATGCAGTTGTTGTGCTTGCGCAAGTCTGGGTAGTCCGCACTGTCGGGATACATTGTCATACGGACACAAATGGCTAAATCATTGTCTTTGAGAACCACAAGGATAATAAAAAAATAAAATAAAAATAAAATATATAATAAAAAATATATATAATAAAAAAATATATATAATAAAAAAATATATATATAATAACATATATATAATTAAATATATAATAAAATATATATAATAAAATATATATAATATAAAAAAAAAATATATATATGTATATATATATATAAGCTATATAGGAAACACGTGATTGATGACACCATTATGATAATTACAGCCTAAGACTCGCTGCAATGTAGCTTAGGCTACTCAATAGCCAACAGCTACAGTGATTTCCATCTATCACTCTGTTCTAGCCTACCTGTGCTTTTCTTTTGACATACCAGTGCATGCGCGCTATGTTAAGCCTATACCTGTCGCAGTGCGCGGTCATCACTGACACAACAGTGCAACCATACATGCTACAATCTGATCAAGCATTCTTCGACAAGCATTCTTTGACTATGCTTTGGAAACGGAATATCCTATATTTCTTAATAGGCCTTTCCGTTATGCAATCGGTTTGTTCAGTTTTGCATTTAACCTCCAACATCTTCTCTAATCGATTTTGCGGTAGATTCTGCCTATCATTATAAAACCATAAAGCTGAGTTTTAGCCCAGCCCCCATGCAAGTCATTTAAGGAGATTCTAGATTCATTCTAGACCATTCCAATATGGTTCTGAAAAAAAAAAACACCTGTCTATCTCACCAAATAATTAATTAGAGCGTATCAATGTAGTCTACATATTGTTGGCAAAACATTCCATCAGTAGACGATGCATTCAGAGACTTGTTATACATTTTAATTGTTTTATATTTATCTTTCATCATTAGACATAAAAAACATGAGGTTTAACATTTCATGAATAAAACAGGCCTAGGTCATTTATCATTTCCACAAAAAGTAAGAAAGAACCGACTCGAAATAGCACATTCATACAACGCTGCTGCTAAAATAATGTCATCTAGTCTCCAGTTTTGACAGTCAGAGAATTCAATGTAGGTCAGCGTAGACTATTACTCATGTATTATTGTATCTAAAACAGCAGGTCTATAGAATGACAATATGTCGCCCTTGAAATGGCTGGACTGAATGTCCATATAGCGCAATAAAGGGCGTCGTGGGTTACCTGGCAGGGTACACTCTCCGTACTTGCGCTCCGGCGGTGACATGTTCACGGTTGAGCAGAAAGGCCGCTGTCAAAGACCCGGCTCCAACTAATGACATAATGCCCACATTTCGTTTGCCGGACAATATTCTGGCGAAGTTGTTTGCCATTGCTTTATTTCCACAGTTTTTGAGAGGTAGGGATGGATGAATGGAATGTGAGCCTTGGTGATGCTACGAGTCTAAAAGGAAAGGAGGAAAATCAGAGAGGATATGATGAGTGAGGTTGGAAGAGGAGCCCGACGCGTGGTGTGAATGCTGAGGGATCCAAGTGAATGCAGCAACAGACGAAGCGGCTAGACTAGGCTATAGCAGCATTTGCTGAAGTCCGTGTGTATTTCACCCCTCCTTTCAAAACGCTCTCAATTCCCATACACGCCAGCCTACTTAATTCAATGCTGGACAGTAGTTAGTCCTACTGGAAATATTTATAATATATATATATTTTTTTCCATTAAATTATTACAGATCGACATAATTTAATTGTGTTCATGAAACACTATTGAATTGAGAAATATTAAATTAGAAATGTCAAATTAAACATAACACATTTTGTCAAACTCAATTAGAACAAGTAGGCTACCACACTATGTTCCCTCTAAACTGCGCAGTAGCCCCGAGACTGCCGCGCACTAGCCCGGAGCAGCTACCCCAGGACTGTTATACAGAGCGCAGAAGAAATATCAGCCCACTGAGAGAAGCACAATGTTTCCCTCTACTGTGGCAATTGTGATCAAATCAATTCAATATTGGCCACTTTCAATGCAACATACTGAAACAAAACTAACTATGCAAGACGTTGTGTTGTACTGTAGGCAGAAGCATAGGACTAGGTTTCTATTGCTGCCCGTACTCTACAAAGACCGTGCGGCATAGCCAATCATAGCTGAAGTAGGCCTATTTAAGCAATAAGGTAGAAAGAGGTGTGGTATATGGCCAATATACCACGGCTAAGGGCTGTTCTTATGCAAGACACAACGCAGAGTGCCTGGATACAGCCCTCAGCCTTAGTATATTGGCCATATTATATCCATCTAATGAGTTATTAGCCCAGTTATAGATAATTTGTAGTCAGCAATAGGGGAGTGATTGCTTCCTACAAGAGCACAAAACGTATACATTTCTAGACATCTTCGAAAAGTGAGTCAGGTAAAGAGATAAAAAGAAAATAGTCTTGAAGGGGCAGTGTTGTATTTTAAGACAAGGGTTGAATAAGCTAAGCAACCAATAGGCAGAGGGTAGCATAATTTGTCTGATTCTCTGTAATAATGGTATGGGAATAATAATGCATTTTATTTTGTAAAGTGGTTTCTTGCATCAAACACAACAACATTTTTTTGTCACCTGGTCTGAAGGACCAGTGGATAAACAGGTTAATGTCCAGTCCTGCACGTTTTRCCCCCCCAAAAGTCTCATGGAATGTAGTCTCATTGAACACCACACATTGACTTCTAGTGTTGGCTGAATGATAGAACAGCTATTTCCATWAAAAAATGTTATGGGATGCATTTTCTCCATTGTTTTTGATGGTAGGCCACTCTGTTAGGCCTACATTATGATCAAATAGGCACAGTATCCTACTTGGCCACTGGTAGAACTAATTTAAAGCGAGTACAGCCACAGTGTTCACTTCGTAAACGCGCGCTGGAAATTTGCGCATTAACGTTTTAGAGGTAACATTGCTCACGGACAAACATCCAATAACTAGACACCCAAGTAACAATGCAACGCGTTATGGGTGGGTGTAGTAACGCTAACGATTTAATCCTTAAAAGTCAAAGTAGAACAACTCGATGATACTCTTGGCATTTTCATAATTGGTTTATCAAATTATTTTATCAATAAATTGGAATATGACAAACATTATGCTTTATTAACCCAAACCAACAAAACCTACAGTATGCTATTGGCGTTTGCGCAATTACACAATAGTCTAATTTGGACCCGTCAGCATACATCGCAGGAACGAAGAGTTTAGAAAGGCGCTCTGACTTTTTGCAGGCACCAAGGACAACTATAGTGGCTAAATATATTTCTTTTGAGATACAAAACGTTTAAAGATGCACACGTCCCTATTCAGCCATATGCCTAATTCAACTGAAAGGTCAAGGCAAGATTATTGCAATACTGTATTCTGAGGGCGACTTTTAGGTAGGACTATTTAGCAGGGGATAATTCAGTGATCAAGACATGAAATGAGGAAATATCTGATCAAAGTTCACAGGAGGAAATTATGCAAGAGAAGTTTCTTTATACAGGCATTTCCATCGCAGGAGGAATGATTCCATAACATATGCATTTGCATTACAATTTAGCAATCAGCAGTCTCTTATCATGTGGAATAATTCTGTAAAACAGCAGTCTCCTACTGAATGACAAAACTGCAATAAATAATACATTGTTAAAAATATCCTAATATGGTATGGTAATTGAGTTAACATTCATGGCAAACCAATTCTTAAAATGTGTAAAGCATTTATACATTGTAAGTTTTATGTGACACACTACAGATGTGAAATATTTGTAGGATAGTCTCACCTTGTTGGAGTACTCACCTTGTTTCAGTTACTGGATGGTACTGCCCATTGATGCCTTTGGCAGCCCCGTGAGGCGTGGTGGCTCCTTATCTCCCTTAGAGTTGATTTTGCCTACACACATGACTAACGCCTACCAGTTCACCTGAGACACACATATACACATGACTAATGGGGTCTATACAGTCTACGAAAACAGAGCCGACCAAGGTCCGTTTGCGTCACTCACTAGAGTTGGAAGATAAAGGGAGATGTACTTTACAGCTCTGACCTTTGAACAGGAAAGGGTGATTTCAGAGTTAGACTATCAGGTGCCTTTTATCAAATATACCTGCTGATAAGGTAAGAACAAAAAAAAATACACAAAAGAAAACACCCTGACAGGTTTACTGCCCATCCACTGGGTCCAGTGATGGAGACTCTGAACTAAAATTGTTATAAATAATAGGCCTAACTTGTATCTTGTTTGAAAAATTGTTACAGGTACAGAAATTAAAACTGGGAATGACAAAAAGTGGTTCAGAACATACAGTTGAAGTCGGAAGTTTACATACAATTAGGTTGGAGTCATTAAAACTTGTTTCTCAACCACTCCACAAATTTCTTGTTAACAAACTATAGTTTTGGTTAGGACATTTACTCTGTGCATGACACAAGTCATTTTTCCAACAATTGTTTACAGACAGATTATTTCACTGTATCACAATTCCAGTGGGTCAGAAGTTTACATAAAGGGAGATGTTGACTCAGTTGACTGTGCCAMTAACCAGCTTGGAAAATTCCAGAAAATGATGTCATGGCTTTAGTACCTTCTGATAGGCTAATTAATATAATTTGAGTCAATTGTAGGTGTACCTGTGGATGTATTTCAAGGCCTACCTTCAAACTCAGTGCCTCTTTTCTTGACATCATGGGAAAATCAAAAGAAATCAGCCAAGACCTCAGAAAATAAAATTGTAGACCCTCACATGTCGGGTTCATCATTGGAAGCAATTTCCAAACACTTGACAGTACCACGTTAATCTGTACAAACAATAGTACACAAGTATAAACACCATGGGACCACGCAGCCGTCATACCTCTCAGGACGGAGACGCATTCTGTCTCCTAGAGATGAACGTACTTTGGTGTGAAAAGTGCAAATCAATCCCAGAACAACAGCAAAGGACCTTGTGAAGATGCTGGAGGAAACAGGTACAAAAGTATCTATATACACAGTAAAACGAGTCCTATATCGACATAACCTGAAAGGCCGCTCAGCAAGGAAGAAGCCACTGCTCCAAAACAACCATAAAAAAGCCAGAATATGGTTTGCAACTGCACATGGGGACAAAGATCAAACTTTTTTGAGAAATGTCCTCTGGTCTGATGAAACAAAAATAGAACTGTTTGGCCAAAAGGATGAGGATTGCAAGCCGAAGAACACCATCCCAACCGTGAAGCACGGGGGTGGCAGCATCATGTTGTGAGGGTGCCTTGCTGCAGGAGGGACTGGTGCACTTCACAAAATAGATGGCATCATGAGGAAGAAAAATTATGTGGATATATTGAAGCAACATCAAGACATCAGTCAGGAAGTTAAAGCTTGGTCACAAATGGGTCTTCCAATTGGACAACGACCCCAAGCGTACTTCCAAAGTTGTGGCAAAATGGCTGCAGGACAACAGTCAAGGTATTGGAGTGGCCATCACAAAGCCCTGACCTCAATCCTGTGGAATTTTTMGGGGGCAGAACTGAAAAAGTGTGTGCGATCAAGGAGGCCTACAAACCTGACTCAGTTACACCAGCTCTGTCAGGAGGAATGGGCCAAAATTCACCCAATTTATTGTGGGAAGCTTGAGGAAGGCTACCCGAAACGTTTGACCCAAGTTAAACAATTTAAAGGCAATGCTACCAAATACTAATTGAGTGTATGTAAACTTCTGACCCACTGGGAATGTGAATTAAGAAATAAAAGCTGAAATCATTCTCTACTATTATTCTGACATTTCATTCTTAAAATAAAATGGTGATCCTAACTGACCTAAAACAGGGAATTTCTACTAGGATTAAATGTCAGGAACTGTGAAAAACCGAGTTTAAATGTATTTGACTAAGGTGTGTTAACTTCCGACTTCAACTATAACCATTTAAGTTTGCACGATGACTTGCAAGAGTACTTTTGACTAATTTTAGTTCCCAGAGCTAACGCCTAGGTTTTTGATTATGGCCACATTGAGATTTTGTGTCTGTAAAAATCTGTATTGAGACAAGTTTTTTTCCTCAATGGAAGTTATCGGTTGCTGGATGAATAACAACTAACATGATTGTTTATGCAAAAACACACAATATGTCCACCTTTGTTATGTATGCAAATAATCTGGGGGGAAAAAAGGAGATAATGATGCAGGTCTATCCCCATGTAATTTTCGATTTCATCCACGTTCATGCGTCTCAGTGTGGCCTTACCTTTAGCCAAGTAGGCTAGCACAATCTTGAATAGTGTAAACAACCCAGACTTGATACCTGGTCAGTCACATACTGAACATTCAGTGATCAATGAACATTGGGGGGGGGGGGGATTCTAACGATAAAGAAGGTTACTTATATATATGTTTAATAAACACTAATAATTGTGGTTTTAGTTTTTCACATTTTATTTAATTCAAATAACTTAAATATCTTATTATATATGGTAAACAATTTTATATTGTTTTGTGAAAAGGTATTTAAAATACTTTAAAATATAAAATCGACCACAAACAATCGTGAAATTTAAAGATAAAACGATTACACTATGGCCAAAAGTATGTGGACACCACTTAAAAWGAGTGGATTTGGCTATTTCAGCCATACCCGTTGCTGACAGGTGTATAAAAATCGAGCACACCGCCATGCAATCTCCATAGACAAACATTGGCAGTAGAATGGCCTTACTGAAGAGCTCTGTGATTTTCAACGTGGCACCATCATAGGATGCCACCTTTCCAACAGTGCCGTTCGTCAAATTTCTGTCCTGCTCGAGCTTCTCCGGTCAACTGTAAGTGCTGTTATTGTGAAGTGGAAACATTTAGGAGCAACAATGGCTTAGCCGAGAAGTGGTAGGCCACACAAGCTCACAGAACTGGATCACCGAGTGCTGAAGGGCTTAGTGGGTAAAAATTGTCTGTCCTGGGTTGCAACACTCACTACCGAGATCCAAACTGCCTCTGGAAGCAACGTCAGCACAAGGACTGTTCGTCGGGAGCTTCATGAAATTGCTTTCCATGGCCGAGCAGCCGCACACAAGCCTAAGATCACCATGTGCAATGCTGGAGTGGTGTAAAGCTCGCCGCCATTGGACTCTGGAGTAGTGGACTGCTGGGTTCTCTGAAGTGATATCACGCTTCACCATCTGGCAGTACGATGGACAAATCTAGGTTTGACGGATGCCAGAAGAATGCTACCTGTCCCAATGCATAGTGTCAACTGTAAAGTCCGGTGGAGGAGGCATAATGGTCTGTGTCTGTTTTTCATGGTTCGGGCTAGACCCTTAGTTCCAGGGAAGGGAAATCTTAAAGCTACAGCATACAATGACATTCAAGACAATTCTGTGCTTCCAACTTTGTGGAAGGCCCTTTCCTATTTCAGCATGACAATGTCCCCATTCACAAAGCGAGGTCCATACAGAAATGGTTTTTCGAGATCGGTGTGGAAGAACTTGACTGGCCTGGAACACCGACTGCAAGCCAGGCCTGATTGCCCAATATCAGTGCCCGACCTCACTAATGCGCGTGGCTGAATTGGAAGCAAGTCCCCGCAGCAATGTTACAACATCTAGTAGAAAGCCTTCCCAGAAGAGTGGAGGCTGTTATAGCAGCAAAGGGGGGACCAACTCCATATTAATGCCCTTGATTTTGGAATGAGATGTTGGACGAGCAGGTGTCCATTTCAGCCCAGTTATGGGTAACTTTCCTAATCTAAGTATACAAATAATACAGTACAAATCATTTGTTTTAAAAACAGTCAAATTAGCAATGTTAATTGCTTTATTTAAAAGAGTTAAGCMTTTATTTACAAAATAATTTCAATATATAAACATACGTACATATTTTCCCTTTTACGGAAAAGTAGTATTGGTGACAAAAAATCTACCAACAAACTAGCCAATAAATAAACATTAAGAACCATAAATCGCTGAAACGTTCATGATGTGACTTGATTGTAATATGGTTCAACTAACGCTTTTGATCCAAAGAGGGGAGAAAAAAAAGTCACAAATATCCCATGCAAGTACTTCAGTCGTACACATCCCAAACCAAAGGAACCAGCCATCAACCCAGGGTTGGAGAAAAATCCAAGTGTTCAAAGATGTTCTCTTGGGATAGGTTGTGGGCAGAGCTTTTTATCTGAGGCTTCATATGAAATAATCAACATTTGGGCCCCCTGTTTAAAGAATACCTTACAAAACTGCTGCTGGGTTGAAAGAAGTCTGACAGGGTGACTGCTATGTTAGTCCAGGCGACTCCAGGCCAGGCCAGGCTAGTCCAGTTCAATCCAGTCCAGGCCAGGCCAGGTCAGTCCAGCAGTCTCTTCCTACTGTAGGTGTTTCTTGTAGTTGACCGCCTGGGGGGCTGGCTGAAGGGAGAGCGTTCCAACTCAAACTCCTTCTGAGAATGGGCTTCATCTAAAAAGACAATCAGATGTACATTTCTTTACACATAATTTTGCCTTTTCTGAACTAAAATGTCATATTTTAAAATTACTAGCTGAGATATTACGAACTAAACAGTGGTTGTAGAATAATAAACATACATACAATACAGCAAAATAATCCTGATAATAATCTCACCTATAAAATGATGAGTTCTCTTGGTGGCAGAACCTGCCTTCCCCTTGAATAACATGGGCGACTGAGTGAGGGCTAGAATCCCACTGGCAGACACTGGCTTCCTCACCTTAGAGCTCGGGGGTGTTACCACTGCTGAAGATAATCAATCAAACCAACAAACAAAAATCAACTATTGCTAATCAATAAACAGATGAAAAGTTCACCATTAGAGGAATCATATGAATAAATTCAATTAATAAAAACTCACAGTGAACAGTTCCAGTGGCCATGACAGAATCTTCATCTTTCAGAGGTTCGGCACCTTCAGCCTGCTGAACCTGGCTCTCCATCCAGTCCATGTCCTCCAGCTGGTCCAGAGGAGAGCCTGCTCTCTTACCAGGGGAGGACCTGGTAACCTGGCTGGACGTGGGAGCCAGTAGTAGTGCGTCAGACTCCTCCGTCTCCTTCAGTCTGTAGATTCCCTCCAGCTCTGCCTCGTCCAACATCTCCAGCCCCTCTAGCAGGTGCTCCTCCTTCAGTCTCCGCTCCTTGCCCCCCATCATCCCAGGCCGCGCCCTCTTCTTGCGGGGCCAGCTGTTGAGGCTCTCTGGGGTGGACCTCCCCATGCTCTGGGGGGACGGGGTCAGGGGGATGAGCGCAGCTGTGCCCAGGGGGGATATGGTCCCAGCGGGGTGGCGCGTGGGGGTGTAGGACTGGCAGATGTACGTCTGGAAGCCCCCTTTCCCCGGAGTGCCCTTGGCGGGAGTGCCGTGGGTGCATAGCGATGGCGAGACGTGACTGGCGTCTCTGTGTTTGGAGCAGAGCGCAAGAGGGCTGTCCGTGTGGGGGAGGTTCATACTGCCAGTGGGAGTCGGAGACCCTGCAGCCCCATCCCCGGCATTGAAAGAGTTCATGCGCTTTAACTTAAGCTTGGGCAGCCCCGACGCTTGCATCTCCAGCTCCACTTTGTACGTTAGGAGGTCCGGGGTGACGAGCTCCTTCTTGCAACTTGTGGTGGTTCCTGAAGTCCTGGGGGTGGAGAACCGAGACGGTTCAGTGGAGTACCCCCAACGGACTGCCGCTTCCCTCTGCTGGCGGTCAGGGGTCTGGCGGAAACCATAGCTTCTCCCAGGTTTAGTGGTTTCTGRGGGTATTGGCTGTTTGGTAGAGGCTCCGGTGAACTGGAAGACTTGGTTGTTGGTCTTTGAGGGTTTCCTGGAGAAGGATATGTTCATCTTGAGGCCGTCAGTGATTTGAGTCATGACCACCTTGGCCTCGGAGATGTCGATGCTCTCGTCCTCGGAGGTGGTGCTGAACTGGGAAGAGTCAAGCTGCTGGGAGTTGGCCCCCATCTCTCCCCCCAAGGCCTGGGAAGACGGCTCCCTCTCGTGGAAGTCCGACGGCACATTTCCGCTGGACACGGTGTCACTGMTTTCCTTACTCGTAAGATCCGTGCTGGCTGCTACTACAGTTAAACTCTCATTGGACAGGGATATCAGGTTCTGCCTGGTTTTAGCTTGCACACCCTGGCCAGAGCTAGTCCTGGTCAAACATTTAGCTGAAGAGGTGGTGACAACAGTCGTTTTATTCAGTTGGGTTTTGACAGAAGTCTTTGGTGACGTTACGGACCTTGACAATCCTAAAGTCCTTTTCGTCGGTGTGAGCATGCCTTGGTGCGGAGGCATGGAGAGAGWTTCTTCAACAGGGGTTCCTCCAGAGGGTGTGAGCATGCCGTGGGCAGGTCTCAGAGATTTCCTGGGGGTTGTGGTGGTYGGGTGGTCAGAAGAGTGGTGTTTCTGAGTACCACCAGGGAGGTCCTGTTCATTCTTAACAGGTGTGTTGAACTTTCCCATAAGCCGTTTGGAAGACCTCGGACGTCCACTTTTCTCTGGCGTCACCTCAACGCCACCTGCAGCAGAATTTTCCGGAATCCTGGACAGAGACGCTTGGGGGGAAATTCTGTGCGATCTCTGTACTACTTTTTCTGGAGTTCTAGATATCGCCTGTTTGCTGCTGGGACTCTTGAGCGGACTGCAGAACTTGTCGGGTGTGTTCATCAACAGCCTTGGAGAACGTCGGGTGGAAAGGTGAGGCGACTCAGGCACCTTGAAGGGTGTGTTAGTCTCCGCGACTCTAAGTTTCTGAGGAGACGGGGACCAGGTGACGTGCTTCCTGGGCGTTCTGGAGCAGGGTGGGCTCTGGAGCAGGCTAGGGCCGATGGGAGACAGACGCTCCAGTAATGTCTTGACCGGAGTCCTCAGGATGCCCTTCAGAGGGCTCTCCTTTTGGGGAGTCTCTAGCACCAGGCTCCTCCTGGCTGGGGATCTGAAAGGGCTGCCCCTCAGGGCCATGCCACCCTGCCCGTGAGAGGGCCCTGCCATCTGGCTATCTGTGACCGAGTAACTCTGGACCKTGGAGGACCTGAAGTTCTTAGGTGTTCTGGGGGTCAGAGGTGTCTTGCTCCCTCTAGCAGACCTATGGTGTCTACCAGGTGAGTTTGTGGGGGTATTATTTGGACTCTGAAAAGGAAAACCAAGCAAGTATTTCCAATAAGTATCACAAGTTAAAATCAGCATAGCTATTCTTTGCTTGTGAGAATTTTCAAAATCGGGTTCAAGTCCAGGATGAGGTTGGGCCACGCAAGGACATTGAGACTTGTCCCAAAGCCACTCCTTCGTTGTCTTGGCTGTGTGCTTAGGGTCGTTGTCCTGTTGGAAGGTGAACCTTCGCCCCAGTCTGAAGTCCTGAGCGCTCTGGAGCAGGTTATCACCAAGGATCTCTCTGTACATTGCTCTGTTCATCTTTCCACTCCATACCGACTAGTCTCCCAGTCCCTGCAGCTGAAAAACATCCCCACAGTATGATGCTGCCACCACCATGCTTCACCGTAGGTATGGTATTGGCCAGGTGATAAGCGGTGCCAGGCATGGGCATTCAGGCCAAATAGTTTGGTTTCATCAGACCAGAGAATCTTGTTTCTCACGGTCAGAGTCCTTAAGGTGCCTATCGCCAAACTCCAAGCAGGCTGTCATGTGCCTTTTACTGAGGAGTGGCTTCCGTCTGGCTACTRTACCATAAAGGCCTGATTGGTAGAGTGCTGCAGAGATGGTTGTCCTTCTGGAAGGTTTTCCCATCTCCACAGAGGAACTCTGGAGCTCTGTCAGAGCTCTCTGACAAAGGCCCTTCTCCTACGATTGCTCAGTTCGGCTGCACGGCCAGCTCTAGGAAGAGTTCTGGTGGTTCCAAACTTATTCCATTTGATGGAGGCCACTGTGTTCTTGGGGGCCTTTAATGTTTAGGTACCCTTCTACCAGATCTGTGCCTCAACACAATCCTGTCTCAGAGCTCTACGGACAACTCCTTCGACC
Source organism: Salvelinus sp. IW2-2015 (assembly GCF_002910315.2). NCBI lineage: Eukaryota > Metazoa > Chordata > Actinopteri > Salmoniformes > Salmonidae > Salvelinus > Salvelinus sp. IW2-2015. The sequence goes on from NC_036853.1 coordinate 7,423,881, forward strand.
TCATGGCTTGGTTTTTTGCTCTGACATGCACTGTCAACTGTGGGACCTTATATAGACAGGTGTGTGCCTTTCCAAATCATAGAAGCATCTCAAGGATGACCAATGGAAACAGGATACACCTGAGCTCAATTTTGAGTCTCCTTATGGTTTTTAAAATTGTATAAACTGCCTTAATTTTGCCGGACCTCAGGAAGAGTAGTTGCAGCTAATGGGGATCCATAATAAATACAAAATACATAGCAAAGGGTCTGAATACTTATGTAAATAAGGTATTTCTGTTATTTTTAATAAAATGTGCAAAAATTACTAATTTATGGGGGGGGTATTGTGTGTAGATTGATGAGGATTAAAAATATGTTTTTATCCATTTTAGAATAKGGCTGTAACGTAACAAAATATGGAAAAAGTGAAGGGGTCTGAATACTTCCAGAATGCACTGCATGACATCTGAAGAGGTTCAACGAGATGGAGTTACCTGGAAGGCATCAGAGTTAGACAACTGCCTCCAGCTGGACGTGGACTGTGTGGCTTCAAACAGAAGACGTACTGGAGACCGTACTGACCGCAGGTTTACCACACCTACAGAAATTGAATGATCAATGATGTCAATATGTGTCAGCTGAAAGACTCCACAGAATATTGAACGGTGGTAACTATACGGATACGCATGAAATAAMGGTGTTTAGTCAACCTACCTATTTTGCTGTCACTGAGCGGGAGCTGAGAGGAGAGAGCTTTGTCCAGGTTGCGGGAACGAGGCTGGGAGCTAGAGTAGAAACTGGAATGTCTCCTGGCAAACTTCTCCAATCTTGGACTCCTCCTCAAGTCTGTTATAAATATAATTTTTCATGTCTTTTATATTGTCATTTTAAAACTATTAAAACCCCTGACTATTTATCAACTTATACAATTGCATTGTTGATGTGGTTGATATTAAAAACGTTTATGAGCATCTCAGAAATGTGCACAGGACATTGACCGTTTCATGTAGACTCTTAGCACCAGTCACTGACCTTCTAGAGGCTTCACTGGCGACTCCTCAACGATGCACTCGTCTGTCGGGACAGACCTCCTGACAAATCAAACAGACAGGACATTTCGCTTATCCACTATCGTCCCCACAATGTACTGCTACCAATTCAGTTACAGTAATAACTTCTCCTAAACAAATCAAAATGTTAAACTAATACAACAAGGCAAATGAGCCATTTGCACTGCCAACGATGCAAAACTCCCTTTTTTCATATATGAATCAAAGTAAATGAATAACTCGTATTAACTAGTATTAATTTGTCAATCAATACTAGTTAAATCAACACTAGTATACTAGTTAATTCATACTAGTTAATATTAAAAGCAGTTTTTTCCCTCTTGTAATCTCAATATCAAATAATTTCTGGGTAACAAATAGTTAGTTTACTGTGATTGTTTTAAATTAAAATGGTCAACAAGAAAAAAAAATAGCTTCTTAGCAATTTGTCAAAACATACTTTTACTAGAAGTGGTCTGAGTGGAGAGGGGAAAACTAGCTGTTATTGGCAGAGAGGTTTGAAACTCTTTCTTATTGGTCTATTAACTAATTTACCGCCTGGTCTATGGACCCAGGCAGGCCAAAACTCCATCCCAACAAAACAGGCAGTCATTTCAGGCAGTCTTTTCAAACAGCTCTTACACTAAAAAGGTATTCTCATTTTTAGAATTTCAAAGAATTATTCCAACCTCATTGTGTGGAAATATACACAAAAATATAAAAACACAACCTGCAACAATTTCAAAAAGTTTACTGAGTTAAAGTTCATATAAGGAAATCAGTCAATTAGAATAAATTCATTAGGCCCTAATCTACAGATTTCACATGACAGGGGTCATACAGAATTACATCCATTGGTTTCAGATACCTTTAAAAAAAAAAAAAAGGATAAGAAAACCAAGTCAGTATCTGGTGTGACTCATTTGCCTCATGCAGCATGAGATCTTTCACATAGAGTTGATCAGGCTGTTGATTGTGGCTTATGGAACGTTGTCCCACTCCTTTTCAAATGGCTGTAAGAAGTTGCTGGATATTGGCGGGAACCAAAATACGCTGCCGTACACTTCGATCCAGAGCATCCCAAACATGCTCAATGGGTGACATGTCTGGTAAGGATGCAGGCCATGGAACTGGGACATTTTCAGCTTCCAGGAATTGTGTACAGATCCTTGCGACGTGGGGCTGTGCATTATCATGCTGAAACATGAGGTGATGGCGGTGGATGAATGGCAAGACCATGGGCCTCAGAATCTCGTCACGGTATCTCTGTGCATTCAAATTGGCATTGGTAAAATGCAATTGTGTTTGTTGTCCGTAGCTTATGCCTGCCCATACCATAACCCCACCGCCACCACGGGGAACGCTGTTCACAACATTGACATCAGCAAACCGCTCGCCCACTCGACGCCAAACACGCTGTCTGCCATCTGCCTGTTACAGTTGAACCCGGGATTCAGAAATTGCTTGTGCAAACCCACAGTTTCATCAGCTGTGCAGGTGGCTGGTGTCAGACAATGCCGCAGGTGAAGAAGCTGGATGTGGAAGTCCTGGGCTGGCGTGGTTACACGTGGTCTGTGGTTGGACGTACGGCTTATGGTAGAGAAATTACCATTTAAGTCTCTGGCATCAGCTCTGGTGGACATTCCTGCAGTCAYCATGCCAATTGCACASMCCCTCAACTTTAGACATCTGTGGCATTGTGTTGTGTGACAAAACTGCACATTTTAGAGTGGCCTCTTATTGTCCCCAGCACAAGGTGCACCTGTGTAATGACCATGCTGTTTAATCAGCTTCTTGATATGCCACACCTGTCAGGTGGATGGATTATCTTGGCAAAGGAGAAACACTCCCTAACAGGGACGTAAATAAATTTGGCCACAAAATTTAAGATAAATAAGCTTTTTGTGCATATGGAACATTTGTGGGCTCTTTCAGCTCATGAAACATGGGACCAACACTTTACATGTTGTCTTCATATTTTAGTTCTATATATACATCTTTTAGAATCAGGATTTTTCTAAAAAACATGGACTCACCTGCCCATCTGTTGCCTGTGCAGCAGACGGTTGGACACCTGCTTATGAAGGGGCGTCTCCGTCACCTTTTTGGTCAGGAGGGAATGTCGATCTGAAAGGGCAGATTTCCTCTGTAAGTCTCAAGTGCTAACAAAACCTTTTAAGTTGTGTTACTGAGCTCTTGGAACATTGCACTATCATGGAACACAGTGTCGTTACCACCACCTTCTGTTGCCTGGGAGCCTTTATGCTTGAGTCCCTCCACGGCCGAGACAGACCGACTCCTGGGCATCTTGGCCTTCTTGGAAGGGGACATAGRCTCCTGGTTGAACAAGTTCCTCCGGACCTTTGTGACCTCTGTAGAACAAATTAAGTGGTATTCAAATTTGACAATTACAGCACAAGATGGCTGCCTGCCCTACAGGACACCTAGGGCAGGCCCAAGAAGATCACTAGCATCATGACAAGAACTGTCAGACTGGCCAATATCCTCAGACCATCAGGCTGCTGAATAGCCACCACTAGTCAGCTACCAGTTGCAGGAGGGAGGGCGGAACTTCCCCCTACGGACACCCCCCCCCCACCCACCTTCTCAACGGTCACTTACCTTACCTGCTGATTRCCCTATGGACATTCTAAGATTTTCACTGTACCCTGCAATCACACCTGCAACCCTGTACATGCAACTATTAGACACTCTGAATCTGAGCGTATGAGACAAAGAGTTTGTTGATCTAACAGAGTTGGAGGAAATGACCTTGTGCAGCCTGCTTTGAGGGCAGTTCAGCGGCTGGTTTCTCCACAGCAACACAGATCTTACGCTTGGCCTGTTCATACGACACAGAGATAAATCAAGATTTGGGTGATTAGTAAGTTCATACTGTACATCCATTCAGACAAGACGAACAAAAGATCAATATTACAAAGACCCAGTGATCGAGACCCTATTTTATCGGACTTTACAGCTGCGGTAGAATCAAATAAATGTATCCCGTCTTAGCTCACCCCTCTGGTGGACTTCCTGGGCACCTCTATTTGTAGACTCTGGGATGCTTCAGTCATGCTGCGATGGCGAGTCAGCCTCCCACTCCTCAAACACAAGAGAGGTGAGTTAAAGAGGGATATATGAAAGTGTACTAAAGGGTTAGTTCACTTCTTAGTGATCCCTTCGCACGCCAATCCCGTTGACACACACAATAACCTGCCCAGGGACTGCGGTTGAAAATTAGCCGGCTGGCTAAAACCGGCACTTTTACTGAAACGCTGCTTAATGTGCACTGTCCCTGTAAAAATAAAATAAACTCAACTCAAACCAGTGAAATAGCAGCACGCCAAATTCAAAAACAGAAATACTCATAATAATAATTCATGAATCATACAAGTGTTATACATTGGTTTAAAGATGAACTTCTTGTTAATCCAGCCACAGTGTCAGATTTTGCTTTCGCTTTACGGCGAAAGCAAACCATGCTATTATCTGAGGACAGCACCCCATCAAACAAACACATGAAAATCACATTTCAACCCGCCAGGCTCGACACAAAAGTCAGAAATAACAATATAATTCATGCCTTACTTTTGAAGATGATCTTCTGTTGGCACTCCAATATGTCCATTAAACATCACAAATGGTCCTTTTGTTCGATAAATTATGTCGTTATATCTCCAAAATGTCCATTTATTTGGCGCGTTTGATCCAGAAAAACACKGGTTCCAACTCGCTCAACATGACTAAAAAGTATCTAATATAGTTACCTGRAAAACTGATCCAAACATTTCAAACAACTTTCCTCATCCAATTTTAGGTATTTTTAAACGTAAATAATCGATACAATTTATGACGGGATAAACTGCGTTCAATACCGAACGAAAACAAAGTGGAGCGAGCTTTCAGGTCACGCGCCCCAACCACAACAGTACACTAGACTCGACCCTCGTTCTGAACAGCCCTACTTCTTAATTTCTCAAAGGAAAAACATCAACCAATTTCTAAAGACTGTTGACATCTAGTGGAAGCGATAGGAACTGCAAGCAAGTGCCTTAGAAATCTAGATCCACATAGAAAACCCATTGAAAAGAGAATGACCTCAACAACAACAAAAAATCCTGGATGGTTTGTCCTCTGGGTTTCGCCTGCCAAATAAGTTCTGTTATACTCACAGACATCATTTTTACAGTTTTAGAAACTTTAGAGTGTTTTCTATCCAAATCTACCTATTATATGCAAATCCTAGCTTCTGGGCCTGAGTAGCAGGCAGTTTACTTTGGGCACACTTTTCACCCGGAAGTGAAAATAGTGCCCCCTAGCCGAAAGTGTACTAACAACAGGGGTTAGTTAAAGAGGGTTATATGAGAGTGTACTAACAGGGGTTCATTAAAGAGGGCTATATGAAAGTGTACTAACAACAGACAACTTAGAACGGTCATTGTATCACATCCACACAGCTGCACCACAGCAGATAAAGCCTCCGGCCCCAGGTAACTTACTTCCTCTTGCTGGCGGAGCGGTCGCGGAGCTCCTGTAGCTCCCCGCAGTCGGAGGCCATGCTGAGGGCCGTGGAGAGGTGAGGAGAGGAGACGCTGTCCTTGGTCACGGACTCGTCGCTGAAGAAGTCAGAGGGCAGCACGGCTGACAGGGCGGCGGGCAGCTGGGTTCCCAGGCTGTAGTATACGTCTGCTAGGACCCTAGGGATGGCCGTCAGGAACCTGATAGCCCACAACACCATTTATTCAAACTTTTTATACACTGGGTGGTTCGAGCCCCGAATGTTGATAGCCAGGGTATATGAGACCGCATACCACGGGTATGACAAAACATGTATTTTTACTGCTCTAATTACATTGGTAACCAGTTTATAATAGCAATAAGGCACCACGGGGGTTTGTGATATATGGCCAATATACCACGGCTAAGGGCTGTATCCAGGCACTCCGCGTTGTGTCGTGCTTAAGAACAGCCCTTAGCCATGATATATTGGCCATATACCACACCCCCTCGGGCCATATTGCATAATTATAGCGCTATTTTTATTATAACTTAATATAGCGCTATTTTTATTGTAACTATATATAGAGCTATTTTCCTCATCTCCTTAATCTGGATTCAACCCCTAAAGTTGAGTCCGATTTCAGAGAAGAGACTCACACAGGGAGGACTTCATCTTGCAGGAACTTGGCCAGGTACACTGGGTCTTTGGTTAGAGAGATGATCCTTAACATGTCAGTCACCTGGGTAGAGCGAAGGAGAAATCAAAGCCTGTAAAACGACTCTGTTTTGTTTGGAGGAAGTAATATGATGGGTTGTGGAGTCGTTTCCTACCTCCTCCACTGTCTCCTCCACATCCGGTGTGTCGGCCTGCTGCTCAGAGGGGAGGAGTCGGCACATCTCCAACCTGAGAATCGCCTGCAGCTGGCACCTGAGAGAGACATGTCAGTGTTAGTAATTGGTCGTGTTCAGTAGGGCAAACCGTAGTAAAACATTATGAAACCAAAAACAAAAATCAGCATTTCTTATTGGACAAGCCCAGGTAATCTGTTTCAGTTGGTTCGGCGCTTGATGAAAACAATCCTCTATTTAAAATCGCATTTATCGGTGACGACCATAAGCTGCTGTTCAATATAATAATAATAATTTGAAACCAGAGACTARTATGTTTAACAGTCACTACTTACTCTCTGAGTTTGCTGTCGGCGTCAGGAGTGTTGCTGTAAAGCTGGCGGATGGACTTGCTGGACTTGAGCAGGTTCTGTTGGACGAAGAGCCAGACCTGCTGGGCAGAGAGAAAGAGTGAAGTCAGACGTATTCCGACGGAATACGTGAACGTAAGGAAGTGGAACCCTTGCATTAGGGTTGGCCGATATCCGCATTTACATATCATCTAACTTGTTAAATATCGCGATAAATCAGTTTTAGTGTATGCGTAACCTTTATTTAACTAGGCAATTAAGTTAAGAACAAATTCGTATTTGTATTACATCACATTAGCCGTTTATCCCGTCACGTCAAGTCAGGTATTACATCACATTAGCCATTTATCCTGTCAAGTCAGGTATTACATCACATTAGCCGTTTATCCTGTCAAGTCAGGTATTACATCACATTAGCTTTTTTTTTTTTTTTTTTTAGATAGTGACCTTCAGGATTTTCAAATAGAACCTGTGCACTAGGTATTTTCTTCTCTACGTCTTTCTTACCCCCAGGTCTGGGTTGGGCCCCTGGAACGTATTACCCCCAGGTCTGTCTTATCCCCAGGTCTATCTTACCCCCAGGTCTGGGTTGGGCCCCAGGAACGTCTTATCCCCAGGTCTATCTTACCCCCAGGTCTGGGTTGGGCCTCAGGAACATCTTGATAGCAGAGAGAAGGTGCTGGGCCTCAGTGAGGAGGGAGGAGCCTCTCTCAGCCACCGTCTTCTCATAGCCGGCCTTCAGGTGGGACAGCAGCTCGGCCTCGCTCTTGAAGTCTGACAGGAGAGCAGGCATGGAAGTTTGTGAGTTATTAACTGGTGTGATGTTCAGAACATTCATTGAAGATAAACAGAAAGTACAGAGCTGGCATGATTCCCTATGCTACATAGAACACCAAGAACCAACTCTGTTCTATAAAAGTAAAATGTTTTATTTGAATGCTCTGTAATACACCCATTTTAATTTCGCTGTCTAAAAATTATGAGACTAGGCCTCTTATCAAACATTTGACCATTAAAAGCTGAATCTGAACCATGCTGAGACTATGGTTTAGCCTTTTGGGAGCAGAACAATTAACAACCCTGTTGACAGACCAGACACTTGCGTTGGGCCCGACGGACCAGACACTTGCGTTGGGCCCGACGGACCAGACACTTGCGTTGGGCCCGACGGACCAGACACTTGCATTGGGCCAGACGGACCAGACACTTGCGTTGGGCCAGACGGACCAGACACTTACGTTGGGCGTGGGGTCCAGTCTTGGCCCCGTTTCCTGATCGTCTTTTCCCCAGCCTCTCCTGTGCCCTGCAGCCCTCAGCCCCCGGCGCCCCCACCTCAGTCTCTCCAGCCTGGCTTTTCTGGGCCTTGACATTCAGACGGGCCACGTTCAGCATCTGCAGTGAGCGGCTCATAGTCTTCATCTTCTGCCTCACCGGCGTGCGCTGGGCGCCCCCTGCAGGCGACAGCAGAATAGACAGACACTCAGCAGGGGAAGAACAACATGATAAGTGTCTCGTCATTGTAGGTTATGAGCTGCTACACCGATGGCGTATCACAGAAGAATCGAAAGCCATCTGTTCACACACGAGACGCTCACTGATTAGTACAAAAATATATTGAGACATTTCTAAAATACAAACACTGACAATTAAGGGGGGGGGGGGGCTTGAGGGAGATGAAGGGGGGGGGGGGGGATATGCAGCCAGTAGGGTCTGAGGTGTTTCCTTACGTTTCTTCCCCGTCTTGTCACTGTGGGACTGGGAGGTCATTCTCTGGTAGAGTTCTGCCAGGCTGATAACCAAGTCCTGCTGAGGGCCCGACAGCTCCTCTTCCTGACCCTCGGTTTCACCCTCTGGCACCGCATGGAGCAGCCTGGACACACACACATAGACATTGACATAGTCAATAATAGTTTAAAGGTCATGATTAAGCAGTTCAGCTGCAACTTTTATATATGTGTAGGAAAGACACTAACCACCGGGAAATTGTTATTTGGCCCTAGATATCTATGTATTTAAAAACTAGGCGACAGTGTTCTAATGACATTATATTTAATATTAAGAAATTGTGATGTTTCAAATACACATAATTACAGACATAACGTTAAAAAGGGCAAATCATACCTCATTGACTCCATTAAGTGGGAGCTGACTCCTGATTGGTCAGCGTGCGGGAACCAGCCCTCCACCAGCCCAGCGGTCAGTGGGCTGGACCAATGGCTGAGCTCCTGCTGTGCCCAGTCAGGAACCTGGGGCTCAACTAGAGGAGCTGTGGAGGAAGGACAGTACTCAGTCTGTTACGATAACACTGCACCAATAAACTAATTGAGTGAATCATTTTCTGGAGATCTGTAATTGAATTGAAAACTCAATTTGATAAAAAGGTAAGAAAATTTCAGACAATTAAGGTGACAGCAATGCCACAGAAGCAAGGTGGAGCTATCGCTCAGACCCTACCGTCACCGCGAGTCGTCTCAGACCCTATCGTCACCACGAGTCGTCTCAAACCCTACTGTAACTACGAGTCGCTAGTCATCTCAGACCCTAAAGTAAACTATGAGTCGCTAGTCCACCTCAGACCCTACTGTAACTACTAGTCGCCTCAGACCCTACTGTAACTACTAGTCGCCTCAGACCCTACTGTAACTACTAGCCGCCTCAGACCCTACTGTAACTACTAGTCGCCTCAGACCCTACTGTAACTACTAGTCGCTCAGACCCTACTGTAACTACTAGCCGCCTCAGACCCTACTGTATACTACTAGTCGCCTCAGACCCTACTGTAACTACTAGCCGCCTCAGACCCTACTGTAACTACTAGTCGCCTCAGACCCTACTGTAACTACTAGTCGCCTCAGACCCTACTGTAACTACAGCCGCCTCAGACCCTACTGTAACTACTAGTCGCCTCAGACCCTACTGTAACTACTAGTCGCTCAGACCCTACTGTAACTACTAGTCGCCTCAGACCCTACTGTAACTACTAGCCGCCTCAGACCCTACTGTAACACAGTCGCCTCAGACCCTACTGTCACCGCGAGTCGTCTCAAACCCTAATGTAACTACGAGTAACGTAGTCATCTCAGACCCTACTGTAACTACAAGTCGCAAGTCATCTCAGACCCGACTAACTACAAGTCGCAAGTCATCTCAGACCCTACTGTAACTACGAGTTGCTAGTCATCTCAGACCCTACTGTAACTACGAGTCGTCTCAGACCCTACCGTCACCGCGAGTCGTCTCAGACCCTACCGTCACCGCGAGTCGTCTCAGACCCTACCGTCACCGCGAGTCGTCTCAGACCCTACTGTAACTATGAGTCGCAAGTCATCTCAGATCCTACTGTAACCACGAGTCGCAAGTCATCTCAGATATGTTAAGGCGGATAATATAGACAGAGGAAACAGAGCCAATCATAACCTCCATCTCCCTCCATGATGTCATAGAACCCTCCCAGGACACTGCTGACCACCTCAGGCAGGTCTGAGGAGATGTCCGCCGCTGCTGGAGCAATGACATCCAAGGTCAGGGTGTGGTAGCCGGAAGCGACGCTGGGCCGAAGGACGGTGAGCAAAGCCGTGAGGGCTGAGAGGGGAGACAGGAAGGCCGAGCACGGCAAGTCTCCTCCGTCACTCACCTCTGCAAACTGTGGAGACAACAAACTAGTTATTAGCCCCAAAAACATTGATCATTTTGACATTACAGTGAAATAATAATTTTGATACTTATTAGCCTGATCGGTTGGGAGCATCATGACCATTGTGGAGCGGAGTGGACAACACAGCGGAGTGGACAACAGTCAGATGTTTGTTTCAGTTTAGATGAAACCCTCTCGTTTCAAATTGAACACAACACACTGACAACTAAACAGGAAGACAACAGTACTTCTATGTCCTACACATTGTTGCCATATTGGGTGGTTTTATTCCCATTTGGAAAGTGTCAACAGAATCTGGCAACATTGGCGCTACGGTGTAGCTTTACCATGTGAAGAGCCTGGGCAGAGAGCTCCCTTAGTAGCTGTTGGAAGACAGCTTGGCCCTGGTCTGTGTGGTTGTTGATGGAACACTGCAGCACCCAGGACTCTGAGGAGGACGCCTCGCTGAGGGAGTGGGCGTCCCAGCCCCGAAGGACCCCTTTCAGACACACCTCCACGGGGGCTGGGAGGAGCCTCTGTCTGAGGGCAACCGGCTCCAACGTCACACTGCAGCTCTGTGGAGCATCACCTGAGTACATGACAGACAGCACACAGGGGAAAAACAGCATGTTGATGTGAAACCAGATGGTTGTACTTTTATATCAATGATGAATACTATTCACTACTACAAGATTTACAAGTGTGGCCTTTTATTGTGATTTGGTTAACATGTGTAGGCATAATAGCTTTGTTATGTCATGAGAGTAATCCAYTGAGAGAGGGAGATTTTCCAAATGACAGTTCACTTCCATGCATCACAAACCTTGCCCCCATCTCAGGACTCCCCCCAGGACAGGAAACGCTAGGCGGTACAGTCGTTCTGAGGACAACAGGTATCCCATGCTAGAGTCGAGTGGAAAGGTCTCTCTCCTCAAAATGGCATCTGAAGGGGAGTCTACGGGGGACTGAACACTGGAGAGCTTGTGAGGACAGCACAGGTTTAGCAGGGCYTCCATGGGGACCACTCTACCACCCATCTCCCTCAACACCTCAGAAAGCCTATCTGAGCCCCAGTGCTCCTCACTTCTCATAACCTGGAATGAGAAAGACAGGTCAGCAAGTCTTTMAACAGATTCCCAATGACATTTGTCCAGTTATTTGAAAGCAACTGTCACTATTTACCTGGACGTATGAAGTGCTGTCCACCCAGTGAAGGACAACTTGCCGTTGGACCAACATTTCATGGAGTCCCTTGGGTAGGATACGGTCGGACACGTCTGTGTGACTGGCACCTGCAGGGATTCCAGCGAGGGACACATATTCTCCTAAATCTGCCCTGGAGTGAGGACACCTTGACAAGAGGAATAACACATTTCTCCCCAGGCTTGACAATTCATCCTCAGGTTGAGGCGGGCCTCCTTTACCCGCTCGACCTCTCCTGGGTCTCAATGTCAATTTGGTGGGAGAGGTGATATCTGGTCTGTCCCATTGGAAGTCCAACAAAGCTTCTTTCAATGCATTCTGTATGGAAGCAGCAGGGCTGGTGGGTTGATTCCTTGGCTGAGCCGAGATTGTTTTCTCACTTYCATCGAACTTTAATTGAAACTCCACCTCGAAGTCTTCAAAAGTTTTGTCTCGTAGTTCTTTAAAATCAGAGCCCCTGGATATCAGGTTACCATTGCGTCGTCCAGTTCTTGATTGACAGAATTTGTAACCCCATCGCACCTTCTCGAATCCATACTTATATCCGAAATGAAGCAGAATTCGGAGAATGCCCTGCTTCAGTGGATGGTTTATGACATTGACGTGTCCTGACGGCCGATAATCCACATCAATGACAAAAACTAAGTTATGCAAAGCCATGGCTGGAACGGGACACTTGCTCCATGTACACCAAGTAGATAGTTGTCACGAAGTTAGCAAATTTCTCATCTGGTTGAACATGAACTGGCTAATGCTACCTTCAGATACAACAGTTGCTAACGTTAGCTAGCTTGCTAGCTACTTGGCCCAAGCGAGCGAAACAAGCTTTGTTTACGATTTTTTGTTTGTTTACCATAAACCGGTTTTGGAATGAGCAGACGCCCGCGCCAATATAGTTGCGACGTGTTGAATAGCTAATTATTTAGACGCAAAATTGTCACACGTTTGTTTTGTTTTTTTATCATACTAAAACGTATCTACCATTATAGTTTTAAAGATTCGCCATTTTACAGCTCCTTCTCCTCTCAAACTCTTCGCGCCCCCGTCTTGAAGCCCCTCCCTCCTTGCTGTGATTGGTAACATTGCACTCGATCGGTTCTCATTCGCCCAATGTGAGTACTTGTCGAGTACTTGTCGATGATTTGCCACCACTGTCACAGTAATCTCCGATTGGATTAAATCAATCATCTCTGTAAAATCTAAATACCCTATCAAAGTTATTTTGTTCTTTTTTGAATGGGCTTCACGCTAATATCAAGTTCATGAAAATAAATTCATGAAAATGTCATGTGAGATATATTTTAAATGATATTCGTATTCGTGGATTAATTTACCTTCACCCAATGCCTTTAATGGTTTTCGATTTGACAGACTCACAGAGAGAATAAATAATTTAGTTGTGGTGTCTGCCGTAAAATATTCTCTAATAAGGCTGCCAAGTGGGTGTGGTATATGGCCAATATACCATGGCTAAGGGCTGTTCTTAAACACGACACAACGCGGAGTTCCTGGATACAGCTCTTTGCCGTGGTATATTGGCCATTTACCACCACTGTATGCTGCTGCATAAATGATGCAATATGCCAGGGAGATATGTACATACTGTAGCTAAGAAATTAATACTAAGTGTATGTTGTGTAGTCAGCTATTAGTAGCCCATGTGCCTCACCCTAATAAGTTTGTCCCTTTCCCCCTCATAACTTAGCCTACTGTTCTGACTTGGTGGTGCAGATGTAGTCTATAGCCTGTTTTAGAGAAACGTCATCATCGAATATCGCAAGAGCCTTCTTCGTCTGCTTATATGCCCCCTTTATTTATCCTGTGGTTCTGACTTGGTGTACAGGGAGAATACTGTAAGAACGTCCCATCTTCTGAATTCTGTCACTGTACATTTCAAAAGTGCTGACAATTTTTTTTTTATATTGACGACGTCAGTCTTAGCTCGCTCATGAATGTATTAATCTAAATTACGCATTGCCTCTTATCCACTCATCATTCCCTTATGCCAMAGTTTGTACATCTCAATTGTTATAAGCCTATTACTCATATACGTCTATTTCATTCATCTTATTCATCATTTTAGGAAATGTTGGAATTATTTAATTATTTTGCTTACTTTGTGTATTATATTAAGCTCCAGTGCTTTTCTTGACGAGGAAGGGGTACTATATAATGTTGTCATGTATGCCAGAGAAAGGTCTCTTCCCATTCAAATATTTGTAATAGACATGTGATTCCAGTTGATATTGCGAGGGTTGTTTTGTTTACGCAATGCAATGTGCGTCGGTATATTGTCTATAAAAGTGGATCTTCATGATTGTATTTTCCTTCCTTTTGAGACCACATGGGCCTTATAAAATACTTCAAATAGTAAGCTAACCACTGACTCTGGGTCTCTCTTCCCCTCTCTCTCCCTCTGTGTGGTGACTTAAAGAAGAGTAAAGTTAAGGCCACAACATCTTGCTGAATGTATCTGAATTTCTGTCGGTGTCCGTTATGTAAGTGCTGAACAAATAGGCCTACCTCATCGCAGCTCGTTTGCATTTGCTTATACTTAAGAGCTAAGTGTTAATTATATTAGAACAAACATTATGAATTTACTGAACATAAATCTAATAATGTTTGTGTATGGTTCAAAGGCAGTGGCGTGCCGTGGGCCTGGGGCCTGGGCCTTCAGTGAGGTACTACACAGTCCCACCCGAATTAATCCACCTCTTATTACCATCATTATGATGCCATGGCTCTAGACACTATACATTTAGACAGAAACGCAGTATAACCAGGCGTTGCGTCACCTTGAAATTGACAAATTGACATTTTMGGGTAAACAGTGTTTACCCAAAAACATGACACAATCAATGAGTCTTTTCAATATTTCCCTTCACCTTTTCATTGTGCAGCTCCGTTGCCCTGCGCGCTTGTTAGTTGAGCTGTAGATCCACTCCGGTGTCCCCAAAAGTTTTCAAAAGCACAATTGCTTGTAAGTGCCCAGCCGTACTTTGGTGTCTCGTTGCTGCCTTGGTTAGACAACTCAAGTGTGCAAAGCCAGTGTGGCTCCAAACACCAAATCGATCACTTGCAAATAATAGGCATTCCCAGCAGTACAGTTTGCAGTGCTTCTCGGAGCCTGTGAGCCATTGACAGCGCTCGTAGTTGAAACTTTGAAAGTGGCTTTCCCGCCTGTGACAGGCTTTGTGGCGTCGGGTGACCTCTCCTTACAATGTCTAACTTTTCTTGAAAAGTTCGTCTTGAGAATGGCGTTAAAATTATATCCTCGACCAAATCGATATCTTCTCCTCCTTCCGCCATTGTGGGTTGAAAAAACAGCTTAGTAGTACGCGAATTAATTCYTTTATCAAATTCAGTTTCCTAGATCTGCATAGACCTGCCCATAGGACCTGCCTCTCAATATTGGTAATCCAATCAAAAGACGTGCACGCACTACGCCTGCTAGCTGGCTCCTGTGTAACACTGGAGCCAGCTAGCAGGCGTACAATAGCCAACTCTAAAGCTGATTGGTTGACACTAAATTTTCATTTCCATTCACTATAAGCTACAAGCGCCCGCACTGTTGATTCTGAAGGCCTGAGGGCAGATTTTAGACCCCTGGCAACACATGATGGCTSAATATGATTGGATAAAAGATCTAACATAAAGACCAGCCCTCCAAATCTCAACCTGGGGCTGGAAGCAGTGCAACCAAGAGGAAAGCTATGAAATGAAGAGTATAACTCTTACTCTGGGGAATAATTTAATACATATTTGTGGGAAAATATATMAATTTTTTATATATATATTATATATATTAAATATATATTAAATATTCTGATGATGTTTAGGCCAGCAGAGAAGGCCTTGCAGGCCCTGACGGCCCACCACTGTTCAAAGGTCAAAACTCATGTCGACATTCATTATTATCGAAGGAGAATGCGGTTCTTCTCGACTCGCACAAATCCACAAGGAGTCAGTAGAAACCACATTTGTTTAAGCAAGTCAGCCATAATCAGCTATGTTTTTTTATAAAAGACAGTAAATGAGGCTGAAGGAAATGTTTCGCTGCCAGACAAGGCTCCGCTGATGTGTGGCATGTGTAGCGGTGGTACGGATCTACTCCACGGTGCTGAAAGGAAAGCTCTGCAGTTGTGACAGCTTTATGTCGGCCATAACAGTTTGTGGGCACCGTTTGTCACCGTTATAGGGCAATTCATGTATTGTTTAGTGTTGTGCTGTGGCTTTGCAGGCATGCATAAAAAAATGAAAAAGTTGAGTTTGCCAAAACAAGATTTACATGCTAAAATCGCCACTGAAGGGAAGGACGTGGATCAGAAACCCAGTAAGTATATGGTGTGACCACCATTTGCCTCATGCAAAGCGACATCTCCTCCGCTTCGGGGAGCTGTTGATTGTGGCCTATGGAATGTTGTCCTATTTCTCTTCAATGGCTGTGTGAAGTTGCTGGATATTGGCGGGAACTGGAACACGCTGTCGTACACATCGATCCAGAGCATCCCAAACATGTTCAATGGGTGGCATGTCTGGTAAGGATGCAGACCATGGAAGAACTTGGACATTTTTAGCTTCCAGGAATTGTGTACAGATCCTTGCGACATGGGGCTGTGTATTATCATGCTGAAACATGAGGTGGTGGCGGATGAATGGCACGACAATGGGCCTCAAGATCTCGTCATGGTATCTCTGTGCATTGAATTGCCATCAATAAAATGCAATTGTTTTCGTTGTACAAAGCTTATGCCTGCCCGTACCATAAACCCACCTCCACCATGGGGCACTCTGTTCACAATGTTGACATCAGCAAACTGTTCGCACACATGACGCCATACGCCCGGTACAGTTGAATCCGGGATTCATCCGTGAAACACACACTTCTCCAGCATGCCAGTGGTCATCGAAGGAGAGCATTTGCCCACTAAAGTCAGTTACGACGCTGAACTGCAGTCAGGCAAGACCCTGGTGAGGACGACGAGCACACAGATGAGTTTCCCGAAGACGGTTTCTGACAGTTTGTGCAGAAATTCTTCGGCTCTGCAAACCCACATTTTCATCAGCTGTCTGAGTGGCTGGTCTCAGACGATCCCGCAGGTGAAGAAGCCAGATGTGAAGGTCCTGAGCTGGCGTGGTTGCACATGGTCTGCGGTTGTGAAGCCTGTTGGACATAATTTAATGATAATTTCTCTACCATAGAAAAGTATCTGGCAACAGCTCTGGTGGACATTCCTGCAGTCAGCATGCCAATTGCACAGTCCCTCAAACTTGAGACATCTGTGGCATTGTGTTGTGTGACAAAACTGCACATTTTAGAGTTGCCTTTTATTGTCCCCAGCACAAGGTGCACCTGTGTAATGATCATGCTGATTAGTCAGCTTCTTGATATGCCACACCTGTCAGGTGGATGGATTATCTTGGCAAAGAAGAAATGCTCACTAACAAGGATGTAAACACATTTGTGCACAAAATTGAGAGAAATAAGCTTTTTGTGCATATGGAACATTTCTGGGATCTTTTATTTCAGCTCATGAAACATGAGACCAACACTTTACATGTTGCGTTTATATTTTTGTTCAGTGTAATTTTACATTTACTATGTTATGTCTTGTCTGAGACCAGGCTGCGGTCACAGGTCTACTGTTAATGTCTGTGGAAGTCTTCACAAAGTTGACTTTATTAGAAACAATAATTTCTGGTAATCTGTTTTGATATACATCTCAGGGTGATGAGCTAGTGGCCAGACTGATGTTATTGACACATTGAATCAAATGTATACTTTCCAGAAAATATATTTTTCTATTACTTAACAGTTTTACTCATACATTTTCTCCTAAAGCCGCTCATTCATGATCTTGCTTTAATTTTGTATGGAGTAATTTTCTCCTGATGAATAATTGATTGTCCCAGATCATCCTATACTTTCAGCCTTAAAGCTTATAACTAAAAGACGCTTTTCAATCAGAATTCTTTGCATCTCTTAGTTGTACACATACCACAAAAATCTCAACAGGCAATTTAAGAAGTCCACTATCACGCAATACTTTAAAAAAAAAGGTCCACTGTTACACTCTTACCTCGTTGTCTGTTCTGTGCAGTTGAGGCATTAGAAGGCGTGGGCGCGTTCCAGTGGAACAGTTTTTATGCAGTCGATGCGAATTGGTTCTCTCTTCAACCAGTTAATTGTACACGTTTATTTCGAAATTATAAAGAACAACTTTTATCAACAATGGCAGCTCAAGATTCACAATTGTGTTGTTAAAATAGAGACCTTGAAAATGTTTTCTGTTGAAAAATAAAAAAAGTTAAATAAACCATAATTATTGATTATGTAGGCCTAGATCGGCGGTGCACAATTGGCACAGTGTCGTCCGGGTTAGGGTTTGGCCAGGGTAGACCGTCATTGTAAATAAGAATGTGTTCTTAACCGACTTGCCTTGGTAAATAAAAGGTTAAATATAAAAATTAAAAATAAATAAAAAGATCTCTCCCTGGTACAAATATATTTGGAAAAAACGTCCTTTGTCTGGGCTGTCCATTTTATTCCCATAAAGTATCCATGCACAACAAACTACAACGTGTTTCAAACCTGATATAAAGTTTTCGAGATGCCGCACCCAACGGGATAAGAAGAAACGACTATCAGAGGCAGAGGAGACGTTCACACGGTCCCAGAACCCACGGGACTGAGTGTCTTTAATTTATCAAGCAAGATATTGAGCCCTGCCCATGTCTCTTTGCTTAATAAAGGGTTATCTTTTGTGCCTACAACCCAGTGCAACGACTTTGATGTGAAGGTAGACATGTTCAAGTTTTTTAGAAACATCTGTTTAAGGGAATACTTTAGCTCCCCTAATCRTGCCTATTGAACCAGTAGGTTGCTCACCTGCACATACTCCGACTKCTTTTAGAAGCAAGAGTTATTTTATACCTCCAGCCAATCGCAATCACTCTATCGAGACATATTGCAGACTTGTTGAAAAAGATGTTGCTCATCTCCTTAAGAACAAACAGGAGTCCAAATCTTTCCACAATTTACATAAGGATGAAAAACAAGCTGTACTTGATTTACATTCCGATACCTCAGTCCTTATTCATACTGCTGATAAGGGTGGGTTGGTTGTACTCATGGATAGGACAGCTTATGTAAATGAGTGTCATAGACAGCTGCTTGACAACACCTTTAACAAGAAATTAAGAAGTGACCCCCCTTTCCAAATTTCAGAACACTATCTTTATTGTAAAGGACACCAGCAGTATGATCTCTATCATTGAATCTCTTGATCCTCTCCCTGAGAATACCTTGTTAGTTACTTTTGATGTTGAGTAGTTATACACAATTATTCCACACGAGGGCGGTATTGAAGCTATGGAACATTTTCTTCTGCAACGTGACCCTAATGAACTACCTTCCAGTGCATGCATTGGCTGAAKTAGTACTCACACACAACTATTTCATGTTTATAAATTATTTCTTTATTCAGACGAAGGGTACTGCTATGGGATCCCCCATGGCTCCTAACTATGCTAATTTGTATGTGGGTTACATGGAGAAACAGACTATTTTCAACCCTCTCAAAAATGTTTTCTTGCCTAACATCATTATTTGGAAACGGTATATTGATGATATTTTTGTTCTATGGAGGGGTGATGCAAAACYGCTCCAGGCATTCCATGCTTTTCTTAACTCCTGTTCTGAACATTTGAGATTTACTATGCAATCTGATACACGTCAAATCAGTTTTCTTGATCTCCTGATCTTGTGTGAAAATAATGTTCTATACACTGATCTTTACAGGAAACCTACTGATCGTAACAGTTTGTTGAGGGCTGACAGTTGTCACCCACTTCACTTGAAAAATAGTTTGCCCTACAGCCAATTCTGTAAAATCAAAAGAATTTGCAAAAAACAATCAGATTTCGACAGAAATACGGCTGACACGCAAAGAAAATTCAAGGAGAGGGGGTACAAAAATGATCTGTTTAATATTGCCATTGAGAAAWTTCAAAACATGACCTTTTTCAAGGGCAGTCTCGCAGAAAGACGCATTCTTGCATTCTAACTACCCGCTATTCAAAGCGCTCTGAACAAATTAAGGGAATCGTTCACAAACATTGGCACATTCTAAAATCCGATGATAGTCTCGGTAATGTGTTTTCGGACCTTCCCTTGGTCGTATTCTCGCCGGGCAGAAATCTCAGAGACCAGTTGGTACACTCTGATTTACCACTCCAAGATATTCCTGAACAACGTCTATTTGCGCCCCTACTGGATGGAAATTACAAGTGTAATGGCTGTGCTCAATGCAATGGCACTTATAAATGCAGATCCTTCAAACACCCACAAACAGGGAAATCGAGCCCAATCAAAGGTGTTATTACGTGCTCCACTAAGGCAGTTATTTATCTTATAACTTGTCCTTGTGGTAAAAATMATGTGGGTAAAACAAAGCGCGAATTAAAAMTACGTATCTCAGAGCATCGTAGCACCATTAGGTGCAAAAACTTGACTTACCCAGTTGCGGCCCACTTTTTGGAGGCAGGCCACTTGATTTCGTCTCTGCGTTATATTGGCATCGAACATGTCACCCTCCCTAGGAGAGGGGGTGACCTTGATCATTTATTGTTAAAACGAGAGGCTGCCTGGATCTTTAACTGAAAGACCCTTGCTCCCTTCGGTCTCAACGTAGACTTTGATCTGAAGCCATTCTTGTGACTTTGCCATTGTAATTGTTTGTAAGCTTGTGTAGTATCAAATGAATCTATGATCGTATGCTATCCATTTGTTTTTTGTATGCTGTTCTTTGTATGCCATTTTAATATTTGAGAATTAACCAATGATATTAGGCCACTCTTGGCCATGATTACAGACACCTGTGTGTCTTTTGACACTATATAAACGAGTCATCCCGCAGTGTTTGTGATTATACCGATGAAGACAGCTTGGCTGTCGAAACGTTGGATATTACATTTTTGCATCTGAGCTCCTAGAGTGTGCGGCTCTCTTTTATTTTCAAGTTTTCTACTCCGCTAGCCAGCACCTCGCCTAAATAGGTGTGCGTTTATTTTTCTTCTAGACTATAACGTTTTACCACATCACACACCATTAGAGCTTTGTTAACATACATATGACAGTAGTTATGTGTCAGAAAAAATCATAACAAATTCAATTTCTTAGAAATTAAAGAGGAGATTTTACTGAAAATTAAAGTTTGTCATACGTTTTAAGTCTTTAACAAGAAGAATGATGTTGCGCTATGACAACATCTCAGACAATCTGTTGTGAAAATCCAACCCCTGCACATCGACTCGGTACTGGTAACCCGTGTTATCGTTTGTGTATTGTGTATTATTATTATTTCTCTATATTGTTCGGTGAAGGTCCTGTAAGTCAGAATTTCACTGTTAGTCTACACCTGTTGTTTACGAAGCATGTTACAAATGAAATTAGATTTGAATCCCAAATGAATGGACATTTTTACATATAACCTTTATTTAACTAGGCAAGTAAGTTTTAAGAACAAATTCTTACTTACAATGACGGCTTACCGGGGAACAGTGGGTTAACTGTCTTGTTCAGTGGCAGAATGACAGATTTTTACCTTGTCAGCTCTGGGATTTGATCCAGCAACCTTTCGGTTACTGGCCCACCGCTCTAACCACTAGGCTACCTGCTGATAACCATCTAATTTCCTGGTTTGATTTGGTTTCTTATCTTTTCCATTCATTTGGGGGTGAAGGCATTTAACTAAATCTACACAACAGATGTTGTGGGATGTGATTTATCTTCACAGACTTCAGTTCTGAAAATGTCTAACTAACTTGGACTTGAGAGTGTAACGTTTGTAAAAAGTGCGTAATAAATACAGTTGATTTGAATTTGATAATGTTCCGTAAAAATGGCKATTGAACAGATTCCCAGATTTCAGACTGTACCAAGAGCCGTGACCTGAGGGGTGTCCTCTTGATATAGTCTCTACCTTCCAACAACACATTTTACACAACGTGCATTTTTATGTGTTCTCAGTCATTGGGAATATTTATTCTGTGAGTTCGCAGATGTCTCTTCAGACTTGCTGCTAACTTCAAGTAAGTTCCACACAGATGACATTGAACTCCCTCC
Source organism: Salvelinus sp. IW2-2015 (assembly GCF_002910315.2). Taxonomy (NCBI): domain Eukaryota; kingdom Metazoa; phylum Chordata; class Actinopteri; order Salmoniformes; family Salmonidae; genus Salvelinus; species Salvelinus sp. IW2-2015. The sequence goes on from NC_036853.1 coordinate 7,445,576, forward strand.
CCTGTATGAGTCCTCATATGCACTGTCAGGTTTCCCTTCAGATTGAAGCGTCTGCCACATTCGTTGCAGCAATGTGGTTTCTCCTGTGTGTGAGTCATCATATGCTTTGTCAGGCTTCCCTTCTCGCCGAAGCACTTGCCACATTCTTTGCACCGAAACGGTTTCTCCCCAGTGTGAGTCCTGGTATGCTTTATCAAGTCTGACTCGCAGTAGAAAGCCTTGTCACATTCCTTGCACGGATGCGATTTTTCCCCAGTGTGATTTTGCCTATGCAGTTTCAGACGACCTTTTGTCGACAAGCATTTCCCACACAAATCACATTTAAAAATCAGCCCTGTATGAAGATTAACCATATGATTTTTCAGGCTTTCCTTGTGAAAGAAACGTTTGCCACATACCATGCAGCGATGTGGTCTCTCCACTGTGTGAATCTTCATGTGTCGGGTCAGGTATCGGTTTAAGGCGAAACACTGGCCACATGTATCGCACATGTATGGTCTGTCTTCACTGTGCCGTAACTGTTGGTGCCTTTTCAGACCACTTGCTGTCGCAAAGTATTTTACGCACACATCACACTTCAGATCCGTCAACTCACTGGTTTCTTTTCTTGGCCGTCCTCTTCGTCTCTTTGACRCCGACAGAGGTATTCTCTTCTCCACTCCATCCGCTTTTCCGCCATTACTTTCATCATTGTCACTTTCTGGATTTACTTCAGAGGGGGGCTGATAGTCACTGGTTGATTCTGATTCTCTGTTGCCGTCGCCATCAGATTCTCTGTTGCCATCAGAGTCTTTTTGGCTCTCTACCGTTATGATGTTGAAAGAGTTCCATGTAGACTCTTCGGTATCAGACTCCACTGGCCCCAGATAGGAGCTCCACTCCTGCTGCCCCGAGTTAACCTTCTCTTCAGAGACAGTGAGCCGCTGGAGGTCTGGAGGAAAGGAGAAAGGATGAAATTTGATGAAAACTTAAAACGCTGAAAAGAGACAAGAAACAGGGCTCTACCTCCATTTCCTGTCTTGTTGTGTCAGATGTAAGTGAAGTTACATAAAACATTTATTTGAAAAGCAGCTATAGGTTAAGGCTAACAAAGGCTGAGTACTGAGGCTAACCGTGTACGGTGGCAATCCAACAGTTGGCTTTTGCTTGTGAATTTTTTATTCATTATTGGACTGAACACGCATGATGCGTCCCAGTATATAGCCCAGGTATTATCAACTTCACATCGCCTACCTTACCTAATAAATCAGACTTTTAAACAAATTCTTGATATCCAGTCTGAAAATAATGACTGGTTAAATCCATATGAATTCAATCGCTTTTTGACAGTGTACCTTATGATTTAAACAACAAAAACTTTCCATACATGTTTGTCCACGGAAGAAGTGGCAAAACATCGTCAAAACATTCAGGAGATCAAGGTGCTCAAAGTTGACCCATTTTGCATACCCCACCATACCATGAGACATCCATGTCTTCTTCACTGGAAAATATACAAAGATACAGGCGTCCTTCCTAACTCAGTTGCCGGAGAGGAAGGAAACCGCTGAGGGATTTCCCAATGAGACCATATGTGACTTTAAAACAGTTAGAGTTTAATGGCTGTGATAAGAGAAAACAGAGGATGGATCACCAACATTGTAGTTACTTCACAATACTAACCAAATTGACCAACCTGGTCTCAAAACATTTCATATTATTCTGTATGTAAATTCGAGACACGCCATTTTGCGTTTGGTATGGTTACAGATGGTTACTTATTAAAACAAAAAGATCCACCCCGTTTGGTCGGGGTGGATCTGTGGGCGTACAACGCGAACGTCTAGCAACTCAAAGATTGTGAGTTCGAATCTCATCACAGACAACTTAGCATTTTTGCTACTTTTCAACTACTTACAGTGGATTCGTAAAGTATTCAGACCCCTTCCCTTTTTTCCACATTTTGTTAAATTACAGCTTTGTTCTAAAATGGATTAAACAAAAAAATAATCCCCAATCAATCTAGACACAATACCCCATAAAGACAAAGCGAAAACTCTAAGAAAAACAAAGAAATATATTTWWWAAAAAWTWAAACAATTATAGAGACTGTGGTGATTGTATGAGTGTAATCAGATTGAAAACATTAGGATATGTTATTGACATTGAACTGATTATATAGCCTACTATGCAGATGTGTTAAAAATCGTGTTTAATTTGTAGCATAGGCCTATGAATTGGGCTGATATGGTCTGTTGTGTCGACTATTAGCTGAGAAAAACAAACAGGAGTTCCCATACCGGGAATAAATCAAACTTACTTTCACCCCTGAAAATACAGTTGAATCACGTTTTTGATTGCACTGGGTCTTTAACCATTTTAAACGTCAACCCAATAGGGTGATGTCAGTTGGACGTCCCAAGGATCTCGGATTACTTTTAGTCAGTAGCTAGATAACTATGTGACTAAATGATGTATTACTCAAAGCCTCTCAAATCAAATGACACAAATTAGGCTACAATGTAAAAATGAATGTCAAATAYAGAGACGTAGTCACAAACCTGCTAATCTATGCAACTTTATCTCTGGTTTGAAAACCAAATCCAGCAGTCTTCGTAGACGTGCATTCGCCCGTTCCAAACGGGAGATTTCTTCCTGGTACTCTGCGATCGTTTTTTTAACTACAACAGATATCTCCAAAGGAACTGCTGTTAATTTTTCGTTGAGGAACACATTGAGCTGCTGAAGTTTAGACATTTTAGGGAGGAAAGGGATAAGTGGGAGAATGTATAGTTATTTGCTATTCAAGTGTCACTATAACTACGGGTTTGAGAAACAGGAAATTACGTTATTCTTCTTTGCATTTGTTTGGCGGATCGCAACAAACTGGAAAGTTGCACATACCGCCGCTTACTGTACTGGAGTGTGGGGCCGGTCACGGTCTACCTACACAACTATATTCTGTTACCTAAACCTGTATAAATCCCTACAAACCTCATCCCCCCTACCCCAAATACCACCCAGACCGCATCCAACCTGTCTGACCTTATCAAACAAACCCTCCCTACCTAAATCATACAGTTCACAATATAATAAACAGATTCAACAGTTTCCTCTGCCATACACCCATCACCAGTGCTRCATTTGAGCCGGATCCTGTACACATCTCCGTCTTGGAATGTTTCGTTCCGGAACCTATTTGGCCGGATCCGGTACCTCTCGTGGCATGAAAAATAATTGGCACTTTTTGTAACGTAAAGATTAGAATTAAAGCGATTAAAGTTAATTATAGTGGCCTCTTTGTTATTTGTCCCCCTGGGCTCATATATCCTAAAAGTTGATTCGGGTTGAGTCGCGCCTGCTCTCACAGAGAACTAGAATGAGATTCACTTTCAATGATCTCTCGCCCTCTCTCTGCTCTGATAGACATGAGCCTGCAACTCTAATCTCTCCAGCGTTGCACCTTTCGGTTACTGGCTCAACGCTCTTATCCACTAGGCTACCTGTCGTCGAAACAACACAAATTTAAAGGGCTGTCCACATACTTGTCTATATATAGTGTATAATATTTTGTTCTCTATCCATGGAATTAGTCCACTGTGCCACCAGGATGGAGTTAGCGTTTCATGTGTTTTTTACGCATATAAAGCTATTTATTTTGGTCTATTCAAACAGACCCCATTTCAGAGGAAACAAACACTCCTTAAGATCAGATATGGCCAATTAGTGGGCGTGGCCAACACACCTGAAAACACGTAACAAGATCAAATCAAATCAAATTGTATTTGTCACATACACATGGTTAGCAGATGTTAATGCGAGTGTAGCGAAATGATGCCTGATAGAGGATAGAGAAAGTTTTGTTGATACTGAGAACGTAATTGATGTGTGTTTTTAAAATAATATTCTTAAAACTAAAGTTTTCTTAACGTTATCTGTAAAAATGAAAACGTAACTTTAAATAGAACCACGAGGAAATGTTATGCTGAATTATGGAAATTCCCTCAGAACAATGTTGTTTCTTAACATTCTTGGAACAATTTGAGAACATGACTTTAAATAGAACCCTGAGGAAACTTGTACGAAACGTTCTGCTGAAGCACTAAAATTACACAGAACGTTGTTTCTTAATGTTCCCTGAACTACTTGAGAACATTCCCAATGTCAAACCAGTTGGACAATGTTCCTAGAAAATTTWAAAAAAGAAAGAAATTAAATGTAACCATGTTTGAACTTTTAGGAAACGTTCTGTTAAAGTAATTTAAGTTCCTTAAATGTGCTGAGAATGTTCCATAGCCAAGTAACTATCCTGCACCATTCCCAGAAAGTTGTGGAAAGGTTGTATGCAAAATAACCATATGACAACCACGCTCTCACCAAGCTCCAAGAAACATATATTCTCAGAACATTATGTGCTAGCTGGGAAATTTCTTATTTTCAAATATTTGAATGCAAACTGATGTTCCAAGGTCAGTTTAGGTTTGTGTGACGCCGATAAATTTATGGTATCAGATTTTATGTATAGACCTTCGAAGACTATTTGGGAGTCTTCGAAGGATTTCCATTGGGAATTGTTTATGCCTTTTGCCGCCAGCAGGGGGCGCAGAAGGAACACCAAGTGTGATACGTTACCAAGTTATATTTTTACACTAAAAGGCAATTGCTCCAAAGGGTGTTAATGAACAAAACTTTCCATACAAATTTGCCCATMTTAGAAGTGGTCAGAAAGTAACCTTTTGGACCTGAATGTCAAAACATTTAGGAGATAGAGGTGCTCAAAGTTGACTKATTTTGCATACCCCACCCTAACATGAGACATCCATGTCTTCATCACTGGAAAATAAAAACGGTTGAGTTTGATATAATTTAAAAAAGTTTACAAAAAGGGTTGTCAAACTATTTGATAATTTCTTGAAAAATATGTAATTTTTTTTACCTTTAACGTATAATATCTAAAAACGTGTGGAATCAGATTTCTTTTCTCCATTTTTGCATATGTTGTAGCTTTGGCCCTATTTTACATAATCTGAGGTGTTACTGTTGTGCCCTCCATCGGTTGAGACACAGCGTGCTCTTGAATACAAGGTGGGTGTCATGTTTTGGCTGATAAATATATTAAAATGGGAATAAAATGGACATTTCACATTTCAAATGGTAGCATAAAGATGGTTGGTCCACACATCAGAGAATGTTGACTTGAATGGAAACATCAGTTGTTTTAAATTATACTATCAATCTTCAATAGGAAACCTAATGTAATTGCTGAAATATACTTAAGTATTAAAAGTAAAAGTATAAATCATTTAAAAGACAGCACCATTTTATTGTTTTTAAAATGTAAGGATAGCCAGGGGTACACTCCAACACTCAGACATTATTTACAAAGATGCATTTGTGTTTAGTGAATCTGCCAGGGCAGAGTTCTCTTGATAAGTGTGTGAATTTGATCATTTTCCTGTCCTGCTAAACATTCAAAATGTAACAAGTACTTTTGGCTGGCAAGGAAAATGTTTGSAGTAAAAAGTGCATTTTTTTTTTTTTAGGAGTGCAGTAAAGTAAAAGTTGTCAKAAATATAAATAGTAAATTGAAGAACAGATACCCCAAAAAACGACTTAAGTACTTTACACCACTGATTAAACCCGATCAAACGGGATTTCTAAAAAAAACAGGTACTCATCGGATAATGTCAGACGACCGTTTGAGGTTATCAACCATTTAAAGGAGCACAAGACTGCTTCTATACTGTTGATGCTGATGCTGAGAAGGCGTTCGACAGAGTGGAATGGAATATCCTGTTCTCTGTTTTGCAAAAATGTAATATGGGGTGCTAATTTCAACAAATGGGTCAAAGCGATTTATTACCAGTCCCAGAGTTATGGTCTCCAACCAATGGTTTAAGTTCCCAAGAATTTCCCCTGAGTAGAGGAACCCGGCAAGGCTGTCCTCTGTCTCCTCTTCTCTTCTCGATGGCGGAGTCCATTCGTTCTAATGAGACTATCAGAGGTCCTATTATTGCAGATCAGGAACATAAACAGATGATATTATATTGTATGCATTATATTGTATGCTGTCAATCCAGTGAACTCCATTCCACATATCGTTGATAGTATTGTATGTTGTCAGAAGTTGTAGAATGAATAACCACATGTATATCTATCAAAGGAATAATTGTTAAGATGTAGTGTACATTATCAAGACAATGTGAATCTGCCTTTATTCCTCTTCAAAGGATGTGGGGAAACGATTTAGGTATGGAATTTGTTGAGGAGGTATGGCTTGAGATCTGTAATAAGATGCACTTACTAGTTTCACATGTTAAGGAAACTAACTACAAATTCATTTTCAAGATTTATTTGACTCCTGTTAAATTAATTCGTATGTTCCCAGACACCTCACCAAATTGCCCAAAATGTAGGACCGAAAAGGAACCTTTTTACACCTATTTATGCAATGCAATATGCTAATAGTTTCTGGTGCGCAGATCATTTTAGATGTAGAATTGGTACAATCTTTGGTTGCAGATAACTATTTCATACTTTGCAAAGAAATGCATTGTTATGTGTTGGAAAAATTAAAACCCACCCACTTTTCAATTGTGTTTAAAACAAGTTGCAGATTTTTTGCCATTAGAGAAATTGACAATGGACAGTATCGTGGTCCCACATTCCTGAAAATATGGTCTCCTTTACTGTCCTTTATTGGAAAAAGCTTTAAAAAGGTGTTCGAGAATCCTGAGACTGAGCGTGTATCCTTGGTGGCAGGTAGCCTAGCGCTTAAGAGTGTTGGGCCAGTAACCAACTGAAAGGTAACTGGTTTGAGCCCCTGAGCAGACCAGGTGAAAAATCTGTCGATGTGCCTTTGAGCAAGGCACTTAACCATAGTTGCTCTGGATAAGAGTGTCTGCTAAATGACTAAAATGTATTATGCCATTTTATCTGATACTATTTGTCACCAAGTTATGAATGCTAGCTGTACATTAAATGGTAACTGTACATTATAATGCTAACTGTACATTATAATGCTAACTGCTAACATTATGATGCTAACTGTACACTATGATGCTAACTGTACATTATAATGCTAACTGTACAGTATGATGCTAACTGTACATTATAATGCTAACTGTACATATGATGCTAACTGTACATTATAATGCTAACGTACATTATAATGCTAACTGTACATTAAAATGCTAACTGTACATATGATGCTAACTGTACATTATAATGCTAACTGTACATTATGATGCTAACTGTACATTATAATGCTAACTGTACATTATAATGCTAACGGTACATTATTTGCTAACTGTACATGATAATGCTAACTGTACATTATAATGCTAACTGTACATTATAATGCTAACTGTACATTATGATGCTAACTGTACATTATAATGCTAACGGTACATTATAATGCAACTGTACATTATGATGCTAACTGTACATTATGATGCTAAATGTACACTAAGTGCATTTGCTGCTGATAAAATTGTACCTGCTGCTATTTGGTATTTTAAAATTATATATAATGTACGTAAATGTTATATTATTTAATTTGTTTTAAAAAATTGTCTTTATAATTGTTATGGGAAAAAATATATAAAAAATAAAATAAAATGGAACGACCCCAAAGCAAATAATGAGATGGAAAATATCCATCAATGTAATGACCTAGTCTCATCAAAACATCTGATTGGCATCAGTGCTAGTTGTAGAATATMTCCCAAATGGRACCCTGTTCCTTATAGACAACTGAGATCTCAGCTTTCCTTCGGGTTCCCAAGTGGTGCAGCAGTCTAAGACATGACGGCTCAGTTGCAAGAGGTGTGACTGTAGTACCTGMTTCAAATCCAGGCTCCATCACATCTGGCTGTGATTGGGAGTCCTGTAAGGGGTAGGCTGTCYTTGTAAATAAGAATTTGTTCTTAATTTACTTTCCTAGTTAAATAAACAAATGAGGTGACAGTACAGAATGTCACCTTTTATTTGAGTGTATTTTCATACATATCTGTTTTACTGTTTAGAAATGAAAGCCCTTCATTTATCTAGTCCCCCCATTTGAAGATCAAGCTTGTGACTTTACAAACCTTGTGGGATATATTTACAGCTTGTTTTGGTAGTGTTTTAGARTACTTTGAATGAATTCAGAGGTCGTTTTAACGTTTTTCACACAGAAAAAAAAGATAAAACGCATATGAAATATCTTGCTACATGTTGTAAACGCAGATCTGAAATGCTTCTTATTGTAATTTTTTCAGCATCAGACTCATTTTGCGCTACTGTAATTCGTAAAAATGTATGTCAATTGATAGTAGGATCGAATGATAGGTTTCAGACTGCTCATGATCGGGAAAAACGGAAGTGTTTTAATATAGATGTTGGCAAAATACCTCCCTGCACTTTCTCATTGCAAAAAAATCTGCCGATTTGGACCAGTGCGCGGAGGGTTGTGCGTGTGCCATCTCTGTGCCCGTGCGTCCTCAATTTGCAGCGGGCTGCCACGAGCCACATTACTGTCACTCAGGCAGAATGCCCATCCGTTTTATATTTTTCCACTACCCTTGCCCCGCTTGTTAGATACTATGCACGTTGACAGCAAACGTCCTCGCCATGTGATTTATCGTATGAACAGGCAGTTGTGATCTAAATGATCAGACCTAAAAACATGCAAGGAAAAGTTATCGGGTGAAATTATGAAGCGAGCGGACAGAAATACTGTTTCTCTCTATCCAATCAGAGCAGCAGGATCTACGTACAGCCCGGCCTTCTCTTTACAGACAGYCGAACMAGCCAGTTGAGTTATTTAGACCACGTAGAACCTTGCACATGACTGACTGACATGAGAAAGACACTTGATGGCTCCTGTAAATTACATTTTTCTTCCGATCACAGATAATTACAAAAATATACTTGGATTATAATCGTATCCCGAAAATAGCACATATCCGTTTGATACTCGTTTTGTCCGACTACTCGGCAAGCCTCTAAGGATTTACAAACCGACATGCTGACAGCTCTGACTGACGCGTARGTACTTTTCTCGGTGTAGCCAGTAAAATGCAAGGTTAACTTCCAGCAAAACATTAGGAAATGTAGATGGCTCCATTCTTTCTATGATAAATATTAGAAATATGGCCACCATGCATCGTTTTTGAAAAAATAAAACGTTTTCATTGTAGGGTAAACTCGTTTACTTGTGTGGAGGCGTTGTACCTCAGTTGTCTGATGATTTTCTCCCGAATACGTTGCGCTAGTGTATTTTCTGTGAAGAAAAACTTTATTTGAACGCCCCTGATCACACTTGACTTCCAATATAAAACACAGGTGAATTGGTTTAAAACGCAGATTTTTTTTTWATGCCATTTTGGAGTCACTTTTATTYTAAGTATGAACAGAAGRAACCATATCATGGATACTCATGAATTAATTGTGAATGATAAAAAGGGAGAAAGTTAGACGGATAAAGATCATATCTCCCCCTCCCCCAAAACATGCTATTCGCCCCTGTTATTGGTCATGTTTAGCATGTTTTGGTTGTAGCCTCTGTGATCATTATTCATGATTCGATTTTCCTTAATCATGGCATCATCAGGTTTAATTTAGAAGTCTTCAGAAACATTTTATCTACTCACTTAGAAATAAAACATGACTCCAGTTATTATTTACCGTTCTCTTCCTATTAGGCAAAATATAATCCCAAACACAACCAAACAAGCTGCAAATACATCCAACGAGTGTATAGAGTAGCAAGTTGGATGTTGTCATTGCGTGCAAGGAATGTGGGACCAAACACTACATTTTTGACTGCTTTAATGCGCTATAATTTAATTTTGTCCAAATACTTATGACATCTTGAAATGGAGGGGGGGGGGGGGGGGGGGGGGATTAGACATATAAAGTACTTTAATTTCTAAATGGTAAAAGAGAAATGTATGAAAATACCCTAAAAGAAAAAGTTGAAATTCATATGAAACATTTGATCTCAAATCCAAAATGGTGGAGCATTGAGCCAAATTTAAAATGTTAGCTTTACTGTCCGTGTACAAACAGAGGGGATTGTAGTCAAAAGCACTAAATAGGTAATAGGTTGCCATTTGGGACGCAGACAGAGTTTGTTCAGGTAATTGGCTCAGATATGCGTCATGTGCCATCATCAAACATCTCACTGACCCAAATGTGTGATGCCCGAGACAGAGCCTTGCATACGACTGGGTACAAATTGTTCCCTGGATGTCCTTTGGCTGGTGGACCATTCTTGATACGCACAGGGAAACTGTTGAGCGTGAAAAAAGACACCATACCTTCAGAGGTACACAAATGATCTCACATGGTACTGTTCAAATCAAATGTTATTGGTCACATACACATGGTTAGCAGATGTTAATGCGAGTGTAGCGAAATGCTTGTGCTTCTAGTTCCGARCGTGCAGTAATATCTAACAAGTAATTTAACAATTTCACAACAACAACCTTATACACACAAGTGTAAAGGAGTAAATAAGAATATGTACATATAAATTTAAAGATGAGCGATGGCCGAACGGCATAGGCAAGATGCAGTAGATGGTATAGAGTACAGTATATACATATGAGATGAGTAATGTAGGGTATGTAAACATTATATAAAGTGGCATTGTTTAAAGTGACTAGTGAAACATTTATTACATCCAKTTTTTTAATTATTAAAGTGGCTAGAGATTTGAGTCAGTATGTTCGGTACCTTTTTAGGGGTACATGTGCGGATAATCTTCTATAATGGTAGATTTTTATGCCCAATATTTTTCAATATGAAAGGTGCAGTCATCACACTACGGTGAAGGTACATTTCTGTTTTCCARSGTACAAATGTATTTTCTGTAACTTTGTCACCCTAAGTTACAATTATAWWTTTTTTGCCACTTAAAATGAACTAACYMCTTTGTCACTGTGGTGATACACTATACAGGCAGATTTATAACCATTATCATTATCATATTTACCAGCATGCTCTACTGCAGGTTGATTTTCAGTGGTGATTTTAGCATGTAAATCTTGGTGGGGCAAGTCATATATATATACATTTATATATATATTTCATGCATGCCAGCAAAGCCACTACACAACACAACACTAAACAATACATTAATTGCACTACATTGGTGACAATCGATGCCCACAAATTGTTAGGGCCTACATAAAGCTGTCCCGACAGCACCATGGCATAAATCCTTACCAATGCTACACCTGGCTATCAGCGGAGCCTTGTCTGGTAGCGAAACAGTTCATTCAGCCTCATTTACTACTTTAAAAAAAACATAGCTGATATAGCTGACTTGCTTAAACAAATGTGTTTTCTAATTACAATTGAGATGTACAAACTATTGCATAATGGGACGACGGACAGATAAGAGGCAACCTGTACTTTCGATGAAGACATTAATGAGCGAGCTAAGACGGACGTAGTTAATATAACTATTTGTTCAGCCCATTTGAAATGTACAGCAACAGAATTCAGAACATGTGCTGTTCTTACAGTATTCTCCCTGTARACCAAGTCAGAACCGTAGGATAAATAAAGGGGGCATATAAGCAGACAATGAAAGCTTTTACAATATTAGATGATTACATTTCTCTAAAACAGGCTATAGGCTACATGTGCACCACCAAGTCAGAACAGTAGGCTAAGTTATGAGGGGGAAAGGGACCYACTTAGGGTGAGGCACATGGGCTACTAATAGCTTACTACACAACATACACTTAGTATTACTTTCTTAGCTACAGTATACATATCTCCCTGGCATATTACATTTTATGCAGCAGCATACAATACATGTTTGGACTCACCTTGTTGTGATGTGCTTACTTGAACAGGAAGGTGGCGCGATGGTCCTTGTGAGCAAATTTTGTCATCAAATTTGTCATCAAAGTCTGGCATTCTCTGGATTTATGGTTCTTTCAAGACTACTGGGAACTCTGAAAAAAACAAAGTTGAATCAGGACGTCAGTGATCTTCAGGTCAGAGCTCTAGAAAGATGCCTGAGTTTCCTCTTAGAAAAGAGACCATTAAACCCAGACTTGGACCACACACCCACTCCACTGAATATCAGACTAGTGATTTCTTTGCAACGCTTGCAGTTAGCCACTGATTCCTTCCAAACCACTCATTGATGAATTTGCGATTTCAACTTGTTGTGTAATGTTTATGTCCAATGGCCGATACGATTTATCTACAMTGTCTTTTCATATGACAAGGATTGAAAAGTAGATTGTTGACTTGATTCATGATGGTGACTGTTTGTCTAGCTTGCTAGCTACGATTTTGAAAGTATGACGTGGACATTATCAGTCCAATCAAAGCTACTGTAGATATAACGTTATTTGACGTCATTTTATCTGTGGCCAATGACATTGAGCCTTCTTGYATGGGCACTTCTACTGCAACTCTATGGCAGCACCCAAGGGACCTGAACTTTCGAGCTCTCCTCGTAGATTAGAGAACATTACCAACCCCTACGCTCCATATTTTCTGCTGGCTGCCCCACCACCACAGAAAGCACTGATCTAGGCTGAAACACCTGCATTTTGGAGCGGCCTTACTTAAGAAAGCAAAACAGAGACCATGTGTGTATGCGGCTTTATTAACTCAATGATTTTTTTAAACATTGTTTGCAAACAATACATTATGCGATACGTATTAATGCCCAAATAACATGCAAAACAGACACCAGCTAAACATGTGGGGCTCCRCATCTGCCCTGAATGACGGGTCGCCATTTAACGTCTGTGTTTTTGCATGTACATTGATATTTTAGTATTTAGGCTACCAACTGTTTTTCTAACAGCAGTGTCCAGGTTAATTCCATTTTAATTCAGTCAATTCAGAGAAAGAAAAATCAATTCAAGAATTGAAAATCTGAACAGGATCATCAGATCACAATCAGTTCACAATGTGTATTTCGATCGTCTACACACCTACAAACATGAGCAAAATCAGGATGTGGGCATCAGGACAATGGACACATGCTAGCACAAGGTATAAACGGGGCTAGASATTCCTATCTCAATGAGACTCACCTTCGGACCATCCAAAATAAGCATGACACAAGCAGGAGTTCTGCGAGAGCCTTGTCGTTTACTGCCTTCTTGGCACGACTCCTGTCCCCACCACCCTCTCTCCCTGAGACTCCATCTGATCTCGATCTGAAACTGACCTCTTTATGTAAGAGAACAGACTGTTACATAAGCAAATATCAGAACAACCGATGATTCCACAATGCTGCACGGAACAATTTTTTTATTTATTTTTATTAATCAGAACACAAACACATCAAATAAACAGTAGACCTAACTGTTCATGGAGACGAACTGGGGTGAGAGAAAATGTTAATTATACTCGTGTATATCAATATCCGAGCGGCCAAAATGCATCAGCACAGTGAGGGCCACCATCTGTGAAACATTAACAAAGAGGGAACTGAACATGTTGTTGTGCCGGAATGGTTCCTCCTGGCCAAAATGTCAGAGGGAGTTAGCATCAGGGTCATTGAAGCTGTGTTGTGTATCCGACTGGGKGGGAGGTGTTGCCAATAGCCAAGCGTGAGGGAATGAAAATGAAAGATGCAGTTCATTTTGCTGACGTTTTTTCGTACATCACATTTTCATCACTCTCTCTCCCATCTCCACGGCAACAGTATAAAAAATAGGTTGTCGGAGACGGAGGGCGAGAAATGGAGAGATGAACTAGAGTGGCCAATCTGTCACCACGACACGAGAAATGAGAAAGACATCTCTCTTTCCTTCTCTCCTCTCTCTCCRCTGCTCCCTTCCTCCAGTCCTGTCCTCTGATCCGTGACACAAATGTTTGTAGACTTGAATCAGCTGGTAAAATAAGAAAAACCTATTTGAGATATTACAACTGGTGAAGTGCATGGTAAACACAGTGACTAGTGTGTGTGTTTTTTTGTTGTTGTTGAGTGAAGGACATTGGCCATTTTATGTGCATGCAGCTGCCATCACTCAGAGATGGCTGGAGAACAGGAAGTGGTTTGTGTTTGGACTTCTGGATCTGTTGACGTCGTGACACTAGCAGGGTCACCAAGCAGGGTCATAACCAATTCACCCAACGTTGGTATGGATTGGAAAATAACATGCATGTGTATAGACATGTCTGCACACATAATCACACATAATCACACACACACAGCACACAACGAATCAAGTGCACACCACACACACACAAATCAAGTGCACACACACACACACCACACACACACACACACACACACACACACACACACACGAATCAAGTGCACACACACACACACGCGAATCAAGTGCACACACACACACACACACACACACACACACGAATCAAGTGCACACACACACACACACACACGAATCAAGTGCACACACAATGAATCAAGTGCACACACACACACACACCACACAATCAAGTGCACACACACACCACACACACACACACATGAATCAAGTGCACACACGCACACACACACACACACACACCACCACACACACACACACACACACACACACACAACACACACGAAGCAATCAAGTGCACACACACACACACAACACACACACACGAATCAAGTGCACACACACACACACACACACACACAAATCAAGTGCACACACACATGAATCAAGTGCACACAACCACACACACACCACACAAATCAAGTGCACACACACACACACACACACACACACACAACACACAACACACATGAATCAAGTGCACACACGCACACACACACACACACACACATGATCAAGTGCAACACACACACACACACACACACGATCAAGTGCACACACACACACACACACAAATCAAGTGCACACACACACACACAGTGTTATCCCAAGATTTTGCTCTACTGTGATTTCCTTTCGTCGCTGCACCTGCACCACACACATCAACAAAGTCATCTGACTCCTTCTCTTTCTGTAGTTACACTTGAAACAGGAGGCCTACTTTTTGTATATGTGCGGCAGCCATCAAGCAGGTGCATGCCTAATACAGTCTAGCATTGTGTGCTCAGTAATGTACTGGTGAAATGGCCACTGATGAACCTGCTATCATTTGTCACTTGTCATTCAGCAGCTGAGAGTCTTCCAGAGGTCTCCAAGGAACAGCTGGGCAGTTGCCCCCTCCTCCTCCTAAAAAAAAAAAAAAGAGGGATGTTTCCCAATGCTGGAAGGGAGGCCTAAGTGACAGAAATATTGTTCCAGAACTCATTGCATATCCTATCCTATAATGATATAATAGATTGATTCATATCATATCATTCAGCTAACGTTCAAGCCAAGGATTAGCAACTAAAGTTCTATAGTGTTTGCACGTGAGCAAAAGAGAAAACAACTGGATATATTTGCAAATATTTATTGAAGTACAACATAACAAATATATATGTAAAACAAATGTATAAATGATATTTATCTTAGAAATCAAGAGTGACTTAAGAAGTCAAAAGAGGCAACGACAAAATAAAATGTATAGTTTTGGCGTGTTACAAACAAAATAAGAGAGTACATATTTTCACGTCTGGAAAAGCATTTTTTTTGTTCCTATCTTCAAGATGAAGGATGAGAGGCGTTTGCTATCTGTGGAGCTTCACACAGAAGTAAGAGCTGTGCCAAAAGCGTTGCAAAGTGTCTCCTAACTTTAGTTACCATTGAATCACTTTCAGTGGTCGGTCGATGCTTTCAGAGTTTAGTCAGTCAAATCTTGAATGAGCATTTTTGTTGTTGTTGTTGTCATGAATAGACTTCAATCTTCTTGAAGCAGAATATAATAGGTACAAAAAAAAACAAAACAAGGCCTCCTGTCCTGAAGTCCTCGGCAGTAGAAAAGGAATCTATCTGGAAAGGTGTATTCAACACTGCGTCAAAGCTAATGTGCTAACCCTAGCTTCTCTGAGAAGCGTTAGCAATATAATCCAGCCAGTGATATATATTACTAGGTAGAGTTCTTTACAAAAAATGCTTCAAATTCATACCATACTGAGTGTACAAAACATGAAGAATCCCCCCCCCCCCTTGCTTGCTCTCAGAACAGCCTCAATTAGTCAGGGCATGGTTTCTACTGACTTGCCTAGTAAATAAAGGATGGCCCATGTCGACTRCAATGCTTCCCACAGTTGTGTCAAGTTGGCTGGATGTCCTTTGGGTGGTGGACCATTCTTGATACACACGGGAAACTGTTGAGCGTGAAAACCCAGCAGTGTTTCAGTTCTTGACACAAGCAGGTGCACCTGGCACCTACTACCTTACCCCGTTCAATGGCCCTTCAATGTTTTGTCTTGCCCGTTCACCCTCTGAATGGCACACATACACAATCCATGTCTCAATTGTCTCAATGCTTAAAAATCCTTCTTTAACCTGRCTCCTCCCCTTCATCTACACTGATTGAAGTGGATATAACAAGGTTCATAAATAAGGGATCATAGTTTTCACCTGGATTCACCTGGTCAGTCTATGTCATGGAAAGAGCAAGTGTTCTTAATGTTTTGTATACTCAGTTTATATCGATATGCTAATATACAGTATATTTGTATGTAGAAACATATATTTTCAAGGAGAATGGCCTCTATATACACAGGAGCAGCTTGGAGATCAGTCGAGTTCTGTTCATTGGGCCCCCGTGTGAAGCAAAATATTGGAGGGAAAAGGGGGCGTGTGTCAGTGCCAGGAAGGCGGCGTACACGTTCTATTTCTCCTCAGGCTCCGCCCCTCACTGGGCAGTGTCAGAGTCACTGGAGTCCAGGCTTTGCTGTGGTGGCGTGGCTGTGCGGCGGCCGGTCGTCGGGCAGTAGAGCGCCTGCGTGCTCCGGCGAAGGTTCTCCAGGGACTGCAGGAAAGACCGGCGCGCCCTCTCCTCCTCCAGGGGCGAGGCGCCCTCCTCCTCCACCTCAGCAATCTCGGCGAAGGTGACGGGCTGGGTCTTGAAGCGGGCCTCGCGGGCCCGGCGGGGGCGGCTCTTGCCACGGGCGGGCCCCTTGGGGACGGGGAGCTGCTGTGGGAACTCCTCCATGGTCGAGGAGAGCAGGTGAGCAGGCAGCACGTGGTGGAAGCCCTGGGTCTCCAAGGGCATCTGACGGACAACAGCCATATGGTGGAAGCCCTGGGTCTCCATGGGCATCGGACGGACAACAGCCATGTGTGGAGCACTGAGTGTGAAAGCACGTGTGAAAAGCAGTTGTTTTTTCACGTCCCAAAGTTCCCCTCTCTCTTTATCTGGTGCCTCCTCTTCTGTCAGAGGCTCTTTCTCTGATAGTGAAGCAGAGTTCTCTCACAAACACACCAAACTCTCATAGAATCTTCCAAAGTCGTGGAGGATGAAACTCAGTGTCTGTACCAAAGAGCTGCTGTGTCAAGCCTTGGCTTCTGTTTTCCAATTCTCCAGTATTTGAATCCTAGTAGAACCCGTGTGAGTAGAGATCCAATATATCTGTCCACTCTGTTCTTCCTTCTTGGTTCTCTACAGCTCTGCTACTTCCTTCTTGGTTCTCTACAGCTCTGCTACTGACACAGACAGCTCCGGCAATGGCTTTTATAGCTCTGTCTCGCTACCCAGTCAACTTCACTGCCCCTCCCTCGTTCTCTCTCTGTGCCATCAAACCCCCCCCCCCCCCCCCCCCTCCCTCTTAGTCACGGTTCCGGCTTCCATATCAGTCGCCCAGAGTCAGTCTCCCTAAATAAACAGAAACGGAGTGAGAGAGGAGCAAGGGAGAGAGGAGCGTGTGGTAGAGATGGGGAAGGGTGGAGAGACGGAACGAATATAAAGGGACGGACTGAAACAAACAAAAAGATTTAGAGGGATCCTAGATGTGTTTGGGTTAGATAATCCAAATGGTTGGGGGGGAAACCATATAGCTAGTCAGCTGTGCTTGCAGTGTACATATGCATGGTTACACGCAAAGATAAATATTAAGGCATTAAGGTATGCAATCCCCACATAAATACATACATGTAGGTACATACACATTGGGACGCACACGCAGAGAAACAATGAAGCACATGCAGGAGAATACCAAGAGGTTCAGAGCATTATGTGTAGGACCAGAGTGGCGCAGCCGTCTAAGGCACTGCATCCCAGTGCTAGGGGAGTAACTATAGACCCTGGTTCGATTCCAGGCTGTATCACAGCGGTCTAAAGCACTGCATCTCAGTGCTAGAGGAGTCACTGCAGATCCTGGTTCCATTCCAGGCTGTATCACAGCGGTCTAAGGCACTGCATCTCAGTGCTAGGGGAGTCACTACAGACCCTGGTTTGGTTCCAGGCTGTATCACAGCGGTCTAAGGCACTGCATCTCAGTGCTAGAGGCGTCACTATAGACCCTGGCTGTATCACAACCGGCTATGATTGGGAGTCTTATAGGGGCGGTGCACAATTGGCCCAGCATCGTCCGGGTTAGGGTTTGGCCGGGGTAGGCCGTCATTGTAAATAAGAATTTGTTCTTAACTGACTTACCTCGTTAATAAAATACATGTAATTATCCATTTAGATCCTACACTCTTAGAAGGAAAATATTCTTCGGCTGTCCTCGTAGGAGAACCATTTGAAGAACCCCTTTTGCTTCAAGGTACAAAAAAGGGTTCCAAAAGGGTTCTGCGGTTTTCCCCAAACAATAGAACCCCTTTTGGTTCCAGGTAGAACCCCTTTGGGTTCCATGTAGAACCCTTTCCACTGAGGGTTCTACATGAAACCCGAAAGAGTTCTACCTGGAACCACAAAGGTGTGCATCAAATTACTTTTCTACAATTCTCTATGCTTTTACTTCGTTAATGAAGACAATTCATAGAAAACCTGTATAAACAAAGATTGTAATTGACTCCACACACACACACACACACACACACACACACACACACACACACACACACACACACACACACACACACACACACACACACACACACACACAGTATATGGATGTATGGGATCTGTACTCTTCTCTATAGGCCCTAACTGGAAATGTCACCGTTGGCATGGCGACACATAACCAAACACCGGGGGCAAATCCCAGGGCAAATCCCAGTGCGGTTCATATTAGCATAGCTGTCGTCAACGCCTTCACCATCATTACTGTAATGCATAGTGGTAATGACAACAACAAAAAAATGATCCCATGTGGCTGTGGATTGAGGCGGGTTATCTCTGAGGCACGTTTGTCAGTGCTCAGACCACATTGACCCTAAAGGGCGGTAGGGTTTTAGCTAGGATGTCATCCTCGGGTTACGGCAATGACGGCAGGCTCTAAAACGGATTTCATTTCATCATGCATTCTTAGGACGATACCTGAGGAGAATTAGAAGGAGACTAGGTCACTGTTTACCAATACTCTTCACTCGCACGCATTTGGGCACACACACACAGACAGACACAGACACAGACCGGGGGTGTAAGAAGATGTAAAGTTGTAAATACACCCTACAGCCATCAGCTCTATTTTAACTCAGTATGAAGGTCATCCCCTCCAGTCACTAGTTGCCATTTAGGTGACCTCACGTTCATAAGACATTCTTGTCTGGTGGTAAGACCGTGTGTGTGTGTTTGCATTTGTGCATGTGTCTGTGTGTGTGTGTGTGTGTGTGTGTGTGTGTGTGTGTGTGTGTGTGTGTGTGTGTGCATGTGTCTGTGTCTGTGTGTGTGTGTGTGCGCAAATGCATATTATTTACTGGTTCTGTATCCACCCATGCTTCTTGACGAATGAGCAGTGTTGCACCGTGTTGGCCCAGAGACCTTTGTGGGGCAAAGAGTTGTTTTTCCTATTATGATCAGGCACATAATGCTTCTACTGTACATGGGGTTTGGACCGGCGCTGGAAAGGCCAGGAGAAGAACCAAGAGGACTTCTTTCTGCTCCATTCTGTCTTAAACCCAGGTCTGGTTGAGTAGTTACGCCACTTCATTATTATCAACGAGGCGGACGGGCGGAAAACGAATGTCCGAGGTTTTAATTAATGGGTAGGCTTGCCTTTCACTTTCCACTGAATGTGTAAAGTGATGCCGGAGGGGTCGGAGGACAGGGGTCTAGGGGGGAGTAGTGTTACACAGCTCAATAGAAGAGATCCTCGGAGTCGAAGGGGCTGCAGGGAAGGAAAGGATTGTTTTTCAGTCGTTATATATCACGTGAAGGCCAGAGGACAGAGGAGGCTCGTCAATCTGTGCATGTGTGTCATAGTAACAAGGACATGTACACGGAGAGGACAAAACATTAAGAACACCTGCTCTTTCAATGACTGACCAGGTGAAAGCTATGATCCCTTATTGATGTCACTTGATATATCCACTTCAATCAGTGTAGATGAAGGGGAGGAGACAGGTTAAAGAAGGATTTTTAAGCCTTGAGACAACTGAGACATGGATTGTGTATGTATGCCATTCAGAGGGTGAATGGGTTAAACAAAACATTGAGGTGCCTTTGAACAGGGTATGGTAGTAGGTGCCAGGCGCACCGGTTTGTGGTGTCAAGAACTGCAACGCTGCTGGGATTTTCACGCTCAACAGTTTCCCGTGTGTATCAAAAATGGTCCACCACCCAAAGGACAACCAGCCAACTTTTAACACCTTGTAGAATCCACGCTCCGACGAATTGAGGCTGTTCTGAGGGCAAAAGGTGATACAACTCAATATTAGGAAGGTGTTCCTAATGTTTTGTACACTGGGTGTACGTACTGTGTTCATGCGCGCACGCCCACGCGAGCACACACTTTTCCCTTTCACACAACACAGGTTCAGACGGAGACTTCGATCCAGGCTACCTTCTGTGTGTGTTTGTGTGAGAGGGAAAAGTCATTACCAGCCAAGTCTGGTCCGTAAAGGTCAGAGGTGAGGGGAACACAGGCCACATTCCTGACCCAGCCGCTTTCCTCCCTGTACCCGCCATATTGACACCACCCGTCACCGTGGTAACCGTGCAAATGTCAGGGCACTAAGAAGGGGAGGGGAAGGTACCAGTGTGGGGCGTGGAGGGGGGAGTGTATAACACCACAGTTGAGTACGGAAAAAGAGTCAGAATACCCGTACTAGCGTACTACATATTTAACCACGTACTCAGTTCAGCGTTTGATCTAGTAGAATTCACTCACCTTTTCCGACTCTGATAACCAGCTAAATTTAAGCGCTGTATCAAAATGAAGTCAATGCAATCGGAGTATTTCACATACTATAAAATTGTCTTCTTTTTTTAATACTATTTAGTACGCTAGTCTGAGTATTTGGACACGGCCAGTGAGTGTGTGTGTATACAAGATATTTGTGTGTACATACAGTGTGTTGTGTGTCCTCTATCTGGAGTGAATGAATATAAAGGATGTGTGTATAATGTGCATGAAGCCTCACATCTTAATGTTTTCACATCTCCATATAGAAGGCCTGTAAAGAGGTAGGATGATTTTCTTACCTTTATTCAACTATGCAAGTTAGTTAAGAACAAATTCTTATTTACAATGACGGCCTACACCGGCCAAATCCTAACAACGCTGGGCCAATTGTGCGCCGCCCTATGGGACTCCCAATCATGGCCGGTTGTGATACAGCCTGGATTCAAATCAGGGTGTCTGTAGTGATGCCTCTAGCACTGAGATGCACTGCCTTAGACCGCTGCGCCACTCGGGAGCCTCGAGCAGGAAGTGGGGGGGGGGGTGAATAAATATAGCCCCTCTTGGGAGTTAGATATCCCTCAGAGATCAGACTCACACTGGAAAATACCACACAACAAAATCAATGGTGGACATTTAACTCTGAAAGGGTCATATGTACACTATTTTCAGTGAACATATGAGTCCAAATGTACTGGTGTTTAAAATAACACTTTTGAAAGTGTTATAGATTTAACTCTTTTTTTGCATTGTCTTTTACCAGATATGTGTTAACATTAATTTCACATTTGCACAAACTTCAAAGTGTTTCCTTTCAAATAGTATCAATAATATGCGTATCCTTGCTTCAGGTCCTGAACTACAGGCAGTTAGATTTGGGTATGGCATTTTAGGCGAAAATTTAAAAAAAGGGGCGGATCCTTAAGTGTTCAAATGAACTTGACTGTGGTGTTTTCATAACTCTGCTGTAGAGTAAGAGTCAACACCTACAGTGTAAATCATAACACTTTATTTAGAGTTAACTGGACTCACTCTGCTTAGTGCTGATGCTGTTACTCTTTCTCATTGTACGAAATTAACACCTGGAGTGTTACAGTAAATCATTTTGGGGTGTTGTTTTAACACTGTATGTTGGAAAGCCTCATTTGCATATTTCCCAAGGTGCCTTTTCTTTTCGAGTGAAGTGTAGAGTTACCACCCATGACTGTATTTGTAGAGTTACCACCCATGACTGTATTTGTAGAGTTACCACCCATGACTGTATTTGTAGAGTTACCACNGACTGTATTTGTAGAGTTACCACCCATGACTGTATTTGTAGAGTTACCACCCATGACTGTATTTGTAGAGTTACCACCCATGACTGTATTTGTAGTTACCACCCATTCCGGTATTTGTAGAGTTACCACCCATGAATGTATTTGGAGAGTTACCACCCATGAATGTATTTGGAGAGTTACCACCCATGAATGTATTTGGAGAGTTACCACCCAGGACTGTGTTTGTAGATAGTACCACCCATAACTGTATTTGTAGGTACCACCCATAACTGTATTTGTAGTTACCACCCATGACGGTGTTTGTTAGTGACAGAGACATGGTTATTGAATAATTTCCTAGGCAAATGCCATCATTACAAGTAAACTCTATGACAATACATATAGTACATCCTAACACGCTGACCAGACCGGACACGTCGCGTGCGCGAGCGTCGCAAAATWAATTTAGAAATCCATGTTATTCAATTATTGCACCCACACTGCTCGTGCGCACCAACGAGCGTCTGCGACGCCAAGGGCTAAAATAGAAGTCATTCCTATTTCTGACYCAGATCGCGCTGCAAGTCCTGCCTCTCCCATCTCCTCATTGGTTTATAGAAGCAGGTACCCACGTGCCATCTCCTCACTGGTTATACCCACGTGGGTGATTGAAAGAGGAACTGTTTTGCCGGTTGTCGTGATAATACAATGAAAGTTTAGATGCGATCACCATATAAGTTCAACGATGAAAAAGCCTGGAAGGAGGAGAGATGACTAAAAACGATTCGGTTGGCCGTTTTATGTGGATTAATTGTCGGAGTAGAGGTCCTTGTGCATTTCAGGTAAAATAACTACTCAATGTTTATATCCCAGGACAAATTAGCTAGCAACAGCAAGCTAGCAAAATAGGACAAATTAACGTTAGCTAGCAAGTGCAAGCTAACTAGCTAAATTGCCATACATGTTTAATGCTTTTCGACCTGTCCCCAAATTAATGTCATTGGTTCAGAGTTTGTTTTGATATTTTAACCTGCGTGTCGTGATCACGTTTGGTGTGGGGGGACAAAATAAATGTATGCACGATAGCTAAATGACTTAAAAATAGCGCACGATGGCGCACGCACGCAGCCGGTTTGGGTTCCGTGTAAGGCATTACTTTGATGGCCTAGGTTTACCCTAACACAGTGGTGTTAGGAAACTCCTGGTTTACAGGCCACATCAGGCCTGC
The DNA here is from genome assembly GCF_002910315.2 of Salvelinus sp. IW2-2015. Taxonomy (NCBI): domain Eukaryota; kingdom Metazoa; phylum Chordata; class Actinopteri; order Salmoniformes; family Salmonidae; genus Salvelinus; species Salvelinus sp. IW2-2015. Next base: position 7,469,157 of record NC_036853.1, read on the forward strand.
AAGTCACATTATACTGGCTTGCAAAATTATGTGTAACTCCTATTGGAATCCAGTTAGGAGTTAGGATWTCCAACAGTTGGAATTTTCATTAATCTGCAACCTGCATTCAGAATGACTGTCAGGGTTAGGTAAATTGATAAGTAGACTACCTAAAAACCATTTAAACTGGAACAGCAACTAACTGACTGATTGGATTACTTTAGAAAAAAATGATGTTATTTATCTTTGTGTAGCATAAGATTAATCAGTCAATCAAAGTACATGCAAAAACACAGATATTAAAAACAATCCCAAACAAATCAACCTGCAGTATAGCATGCTGGGAAATATGATAATAATGGGTATGGTTTTGATGGGACTGTTTTGCTCTCCAAAGTGTAAAACAAAAACTCTGGTTATTAACACCAAAACTGGGGGTTATTTTACACCACTGAGTGTTAATTTCACTGTTACAGAGTGAATCTAATTCCTGAATCAACAGTAGAAATGTTACACTGGAAAATCAACGCTGACCAATTTACTGCGCATGATCAACAATATTATTTATAGATAAAGGCTTCTGGCCGGGAAGACATTCCCACGCTGGGTCAACAACCTTCAGATAACGTTCTAATAACATACTCAGATGCCAATTTATTCTTGATCRGTCATCTGCGGCTATAAATTCACTTTTAGCCTCTGATCCTCTTAAAAGACTGTGACTCATTGGTAAAATAGGAATACATAAATCTAACATAAATCTGTTCATCATATATGCATAGTCACTTTAGCCATATCTACATGTACATACTACCTCAATCAGCCCGACTAACCGGTGTCTGTATGTAGCCTCACTACTTTTATAGCCCCGCTACTGTTTTTCACTGTCTTTTTACTGTTGTTTTTATTTCTTTACCTACCTATTGTTCACCTAATACCTTTTTTGCACTATTGGTTAGAGCCTGTAAGTAAGAATTTCACTGTAATTGTCACGCCCTGGCCTTAGTATTCTTTGTTTTCTTTATTATTTTAGTTAGGTCAGGGTGTGACATGGGGAATGTTTGTGTTTTGTCGGTTTTGGGTGATTATATGGTAAAGGGGGTGTTGG
>NC_036853.1:7470265-7503349 GCF_002910315.2 Salvelinus sp. IW2-2015
GTAATACCTGTTGTATTCGGCGCACGTGACAAATAAACTTTGATCTGAACATGATTTCTCTGTGGGTTGGCAAAATTCAGGTAAAAAAAAAAGAAGAGGATTACCTGCTTATTCCGAGAATCTTTTTCTCCTGGGTATTTTTGGAACTTTACCGGTATTTTGCAACACTATTTCATTGACATGAAATGTAAATGATATATTTATTTTTAAGTGACACCACATGATAATTACATTGCAATTTTTTACAGTCATGAACACACAGACAGAGACTGTGAGGTTGCCAAAATCTCACACAGGAAAGAGAATCATTCGCATACCGAGAAGAGGACATTGCTAAATGGTGTGTGACCTGAACAGGCAATTGGGTCATTCCACAAAATGAGTGCCCTTTGCGTTCCTTTGATATTTTCAGTAGAAGTTGTGCACCAATGTTGAATTTTAAAAGCATGTTATATAAAATGAAGTGCGCTTTAATATAMACCACATGGAGAATTCAATCAAATCTGAATAAAGGCTTGTTAAAGTTCCAAAATTCAGCATTTTGACACGTTCCTCCGTCAACCCTGCGTCATTTTAACCCACTTAATCCCAACATTTCTCCAAGTTTCACCATCATTGTGAAGCCATTGTTATTTTTGTTGCTTTGACAAAGTTATTTCTGAAGACTATTATTATGTGATTAGTGATTCATTTACTGTCTGTCCCTCATTTTAAGGTTTATCCTGTTAAGTGACCTAAACTCTCGTTTTAATATGTTGAAACTATTCAAATCAAAATATTTATTTGAAAAGAAACATTGAACATCTAACAGTCAATTGATAGAATTAAAAGCAGCTGAGCTGGTTCCACTCTTCTTGGCCATTTTCTGGTGTTTTTTGGTGGGAAACTGAGTGGGTCGAACATGGTTTCCGTGAATTTTAACATGTGCTCTTTATGACAGAATGTTAAAATTAGTTTGAAATCTATTTTAGTTTGAAATCAAGTTACACTTCTCAAAAAGGCACCGAATTGGTGGAACGACCCAATTAGTTCCCCCAATTGACACCCAATGTCCAATCGACCCTTCCCAATTGGCCCACCGTCGTCCAGTTTAGGGGTTGGCCGGGGTAGGCCGTCATTGTAAATAAGAACTTGTTCTTAACTGACTTGCTTGGTTAAATAAAGGTTATAGGTTCAAATATTTAAAATAAACAACTTGTCAACCCTGTTACTTTATTTGGCACTTACTAGTATTATATTGTATCAACCAGTGAGTGCCCAGTGGTTTGTTCCCTAACCATCAACATGTTATTTTATAAATTAGAAAAGGAAATCGGTAGAAAACGCTCTGCCTGGCCAAGTGGTAGACTAGGTGGGAATTTCCACCATACTGCTGCTTACACCTTCCACCCAATTTATGTGGCACTAAGAAAAGAGCCATGGGGATTGGGATTGGTCCAGAGAGTGGGTCATACATTCTACTGGAAGTGTTAGGAAATGGTGGAGAGGAGGAGGAGGAGTGGTGGAGGAGAGGAGCAGTCCCATAAAGGTTGTAAAGGATTGTGGAGCCATACGGCCCATGAGTAGGGAAGCCGTCTGTCTGAGAAACTGAGCATATCGGTCACCTCGTTCCCAGACAGCAGGCCTCTCAGTAAAACACAGTGGTAGCCAAGTGTTGCAGCCAAGAAGACAAGAGCATGTACACAGCACAGCAAAACACACACACACACACACACACACACACACACACACACACACACACACACACACACACACACACACACACACACACAGACACACACATGACCAAGTTTCCATCGGCCCATGAGTGCATGTTGTAACGTTTTGTTTAGTGTGACGTAGAGGGGTCGGGTTAAATGCGGAAGACACATTTCCTTATTTTCCGAGTGCAGATAATACCCTGTCTCTTTTGTCATACACCAGAGATCATGCTTAATCCCTTAGGCGTGGATTACACTTAACTATGGATTAAAAATATTTTTCAATGGAGTTCACTTTTTAGTCCAGGCCTAGCTAGGCTTCATCTGTGTCCGGGAAACTGCCCCTTCAGCTTTAAACTATAATCTCCTAAATCAACCGAACCCCAGATCTCACTCTTTTACTAGCCTAGCACTTTTGTCCATTGATTTTTGCTGATCTTAAAAAAACTATAAACAATGTGGCGGGAGCTCCAAGCCTATTGGTAACCTAAATTGAGCCATCGTCATATTGATCAGGGTAGGAAGGGACACGTGTCATGGTCAGTTGGCACAAAACAGGAAACAAAGTGGAATTAGGAGTTACAGGCTACTATCAGTAGATCTACTAGTCTAATTAGGGAACGCTTGTTTTTTTATTTTTTATTCCTTTTGCGAAATGTTTTTCTACAGAGTGCCATAATGAACACGACCCCGGAATACCTCTCATCGGTGCTCTAAACAGCGTTTGCTCAAGCACAAACAGAACCACCAAGAGCGAGTTACATAACAAATACTTCTGTTACTTCATTTACCATACTGAGATAGCCAATGAGTCGCTCATTTGACAATACCACTTTAGCTTCATCCCATTTTGACGCAAAGTTTCGAGGACCCTATTTTAGTAGGAAACATGAGCCTAATCAAGTGAGCTGTTTCTAATGAAAAGGTAGGCCTTGGTTCTGGGTTCTGAGATTACCTTGTGAGGGACATTTCTGTCAGCTACTGACTGCACAATACACTCCARACTGCTGTAATAGCGTTAACAGTAAAGTCACTGGGTTGAGTCCAGAGGCTCCAGTGGCTARTGGCTAACCAAGGCTAAAGGGCTTCAGCAGAAACCGAGGAGGGGCAACACTGGTCTGATGTAACAAAAACATGACCACAAGGACCCCGTTTCCAGCTCGTAAAAGCCGGTGTCGGGATCAGGGGCTAGAGCCTTGCGCACCGCGGCTAATGTGAGAATTCTCAGCACGAAGCTACTGAACACATGCCAAATACCTTTCCTGACCAAGAGGAAATGTCAACAATAATAAGATGGGGCTCAAAAAGACTGGGAGATGAGTGTTCATATTTAAGTGTTCAGATTTAAGTGTTCAGAGATGAGAAATGAGACATGTCTTGTTCGTCTTTGGTCTTGTTTTCAGGTCTTGGCCYTTCAGGTCAGTTTCATGACCATTCGGAAGCATGACAGACTGGTCCCACTCCCATATGTGTTTGTGTTGTACAGGCAACTCCTATGATGACTATCGTTGTGACAACGACCATAGAAGGTGAGCTACACAGCACAAACAGATGTGGGTCCAGGCTAAGAACATGAGGACTTTCAGTGTAAATGTTGCATCTGTATTCGTGTTTTTACAGTAAGAATACGTATTGTACACGAGCGCTTCACTTTCAAACTCAGTGCAGAGGCATTTCTCAGTCCGTTTGGACACAGAGTTCTACCTTCAACCAAATAGTCCCACCACAGTGTGGGATGGCCAGAGTTACCTTCACAAATGCACGCACACACAGCCCTGGTCAACAGAGGGGCTAAAACCTGTTACACAATATCACTGTGCTCGCTAAACAGACAGACAGACAGACAGACAGACAGACAGACAGACAGACAGACAGACAGACAGACAGACAGACAGACAGACAGACAGACAGACAGACAGAACCGACAGACGCGACCGAACCGACCGACGCGACCGATCGGAACCGACCCACCGCCCGCCCCCCGACCGACCGACGACCGACCACCCCCGCCGACCGACCCGACCGACCGATCCGATCCGACCGACCGACCATCGCCGACCGACGCGACCCCCCCGACCGACCGAGCCACCGACACCGAACCGACCGACCACCCCGATCCGACCGCCCGATCCACCGCCCCCACCCGACCGATCCGACCGACCACCCGCACCCACCGACCCGACCGACCGACACGCCGACCGACACCCGCGAACCGATCCGACCCGCCTCGACGAAAGCCGATCCGACATCGATCCGAACCGACGCGACACACCGACCGAACCGACCGACCGACCGACCCGACCGCCGACGCCGACCGAACCGACCGACCGACCGACCGACCGAACCGAACGCCGACCGACCGACCGACCGATCCGACCGAACCGACCGACCGACGACGACCGACCGACCGACCCGACCCGACCGACCGACGACCGACCGACGACCGACCGACCGACCGACCGACGCGATCCGACCGACCGCCACCGAGCCGACAGCCACCGCCGACCGACCGACGACGACCGACCGACGACCGACGCGACCGACCGACCGAGCGCGACCGACCGATACCGACCGACCGACCCCGACCCGACCGACGACGACGACCGACCCGACCCGACCGACCCGACCGACGACCGACCCGACCGACCGACCGACCGACCGACACCGACCGACCCGAACCGACCGAACCGATCGACCCCGACCGACCGAGCCGACCGAGACCGACGAGCCGACGACGACGACCGACCGACCGACACGCGACCCGACGCCGACCGACCAGACCGACCGACCGACCGCCGACGACCGACCGACCGACGCACGCGACCGACCCGACCGACCGACGACCGACAGCACCGACCGACGCGACGACCGACCCGACGACCGATCCGACCGACGCCGACCGACCGACCGACCGACCGACCGACACGACCGACCGAACCGACCGACCGACCCGACCGACCGACCGAGCGACGCGACCGACACACGACCCGATCCGACCACGACCGACCGACCGACTATTCTTCATGGGATGTTAATTGCAAAAGTGAAGTTGCCAAGGTGGCCCCACTGAGCCATCACACCAGCGTGAGTCTCCATGCTTCCTGGGCATTTGTCCGACTGAAACGCACACAGAGCCCCAGTGCTACCTCTCCAACTCTCCTTCTCTCCTCTCCCCTTCCTCTCCCCTTAAAGTCAGTCCCACAGAGGAATGCAGGGGAGAGGCACGGGTAGTGGTTAGGGTGCCACTGCAATTAAGTGTTTGGGAACAGGTTATAACTTTCATTAAACCATCAACAAATCACCGTGTGAGAATAACTCACGGCCTGGGTCAGAGGTCAGAAGCCAGCAGTCTACAATGGTACTGAATGGTACTGAAAAGGTAACTGTTAGGCCTACTGGTACTGAATGTATTGAAAAGGTAACTGTTAGACTACTGGTACTGAATGGTATGAAAAGGTAACTGTTAGACTACTGGTACTGAATGGTACTGAAAAGGTAACTGTTAGACTACTGGTACTGAATGGTACTGAAAAGGTAACTGTTAGACTACTGGTACTGAATGGTATGAAAGGTAACTGTTAGACTACTGGTACTGAATGGTATGAATGGTACTGAAAGGTAACTGTTAGACTACTGGTACTGAATGGTACTGAAAAGGTAACTGTTAGCTACTGGTACTGAATGGTACTGAAAGGTAACTGTTAGACTACTGGTACTGAATGGTACGGAAAAGGTAACTGTTAGGCTACTGGTACTGAATGGTACTGAAAAGGTAACTGTTAGACTACTGGTACTGATGGTACTGAAAAGGTAACTGTTAGGCTACTGGTACTGAATGGTACTGAAAAGGTAACTGTTAGGCTACTGGGCGTCAATGGAGAGACTATGAGGAGTTGTATAGGTCTCTACCAAAGTGCTTCATCACCATTAGTTGTATCATCCCAATGTCTCATCAGTCATCACAGTTTTGTTTACAGGTTGACTCAAGCCAGGAGTCTATCTCAGTAGGCTTAACTGGCATTAGTGGACTCAAGCCAGGGGTCTATTTCCCATAGTCAACTGGCATCCTTTGTTTTTCTCAAATATAGAGAGGGGAAACCCTCCAACCAGAGAGCAGGGTTGTGTTCATTAGGCAGAAAACGGAACAAAACTGACAAACAGGAGAGGTACTTAACTGAACTTGTCCGATAAGAAACACCGGTTTTCGATTTCTATATGCAAACATACAGTGGGGAGAGAACAGTATTTGATACACTACGCGATTTTGCAGGTTTTCCTACTTACAAAGCATGTAGAGGTCTGTAATTTTTATCATAGGTACACTTCAACTGTGAGAGACGGAATCTAAAACAAAAATCCAGAAAATCACAATTGTATGATTTTTAAGTAATTAATTTGCATTTTATTGCATGACATAAGTATTTGATCACCTACCAACCAGTAGAGAATTCCGGCTCTCACAGACCTGTTCGTTTTTCTTTAAGAAGCCTCCTGTTCTCCACTCATTACTGTATTAACTGCACCTGTTTGAACTCGTTACCTGTATAAAAGACACCTGTCCACACACTCAATCAAACAGACTCCAACCTCTCCACAATGGCCCAAGACCAGAGATCTAAACAATGTTGAACCTGCACAAGGCTGGGATGGGCTACAGGACAATAGGCAAGCAGCTTGGTGAGAAGGCAACAATGTTGGCGCAATTATTAGAAAATGGAAGAAGTTCAAGATGACGGTCAATCCACCTCGGTCTGGGGCTCCATGCAAGATCTCACCTCGTGGGGCATCAATGATCATGAGGAAGGTGAGGGATCAGCCCAGAACTACACGGCAGACCTGGTCAATGAACCTGAAGAGAGCTGGGACCACAGTCTCAAAGAAAACCAATAGTAACACACTACGCCGTCATGGTTAAAATCCTGCAGTGCACGCAAGGTCCCTCTGCTCAAGCCAGCGCATGTCCAGGACCGTCTGAAGTTTGCCAATGACCATCTGGATTATCCAGAGGAGGAATGGGAGAAGGTCATGTGGTCTGATGAGACAAAAATTGAGTTTTTTGGTCTAAACTCCACTCGCCGTGTTTTGGAGGAAGAAGAAGGATGAGTACAACCCAAGAACACCATCCACAACCGTGAAGCATGGAAGTGGAAACATCATTCTTTGGGGATGCTTTTCTGCAAAGGGGACAGGACGACTGCACCATATTGAGGGGAGGATGGATGGGGCCATGTATCGCGAGATCTTGGCCAACAACCTCCTTCCCTAAGTAAGAGCATTGAAGATGGTCTGGCTCTTCGCATGCACCGCCGCACCGGCACTAGGCGGGCTCTAGAAGCATTCAGGGTCCGGGTGCAGCCAGTCTCCAGACCTGCACCACATCGAACTCTATTTTGAAGGGAGCTGAAAGTCCGTATTGCCAGCGAGCCAGCCCCGAAACCTGAAGGATCTGGGAAAGGTCTGTTGGAGGAGGAGTGGGCCAAAATCCCTGCTGCAGTGTGTCAAACCTGGTCAAGAACTACGGAAACGTATGATCTCTGTAATTGCAAACAAAGGTTTCTGTACCAATATTAAGTTCTGCTTTTCTGATGTATCAAATACTTATGTCATGCATAAAATGCAAATGCAATTAATTACTTAAAAATCATACAATGTGATTTTCTGGATTTTTGTTTTAGATTCCGTCTCTCACAGTTGAAGTGTCCTATGATAAAAATTACAGACTCTATATGCTTTGTAAGTAGGAAAACCTGCAAAATCGGCAGTGTATCAAATACTTGTTCTCCCACTGTATGTCCTAATAAACATGGCCCTGGGATGTATTCAGTAGGCACCAAACTAATCAAACTGACTAACAGGGGTAAGACCTGATGTTATCCAATAACAACACACATTTCTGTTTTCTGTTGCAAAAAATGTGTTAAACCACTGTGCCCTCATGACAACGGCCCTGGTCCAGAAACTCTCCTGGCACTGTCACAAAGGGGAGCTTCCTGTTGCAATGAGACATAAGATGCTGGTAATAGATATCATACTAACACCCTATTAATAACTAAAGCTTGGAATAACCTGAGCTGCCCTGTATGATGCTGATGTTCTGACATGAGGATGTAGCCTACTAGCTATAGATTGAGTTAGTGCTCTGACATGAGGATGTAGCCTACTAGCTATAGATTGAGTTAGGCTCTGATATGAGGATGTAGCCTCCTAGCTATAGTTGAGTTAGCGCTCTGACATGAGGATGTAGCCTACTAGCTATATTGAGTTAGTGCTCTGACATGAGGATGTAGCCTACTGCTATGATTGAGTTAGCGCTCTGATTATGAGGATGTAGCCACTAGCTATAGATTGAGTTAGTGCTCTGACATGAGGATGTAGCTACTAGCTATAGATTGAGTTAGCGCTCTGATATGAGGATGTAGCCTACTAGCATATAGATTGAGTTAGTGCGTCTGACATGAGGATGTAGCCTACTAGCTATAGATTGAGTTAGCCGTCTGATATGAGGATGTAGCCTACTAGCTATAGATTGAGTTAGCGCTCTGACATAGGATGTAGCCTACTAGCTATAGATTGAGTTAGTGCTCTGATTGAGGATGTAGCCTACTAGCTATAGATTGAGTTAGTGCTCTGACATGAGGATGTAGCCTACTAGCTATAGATTGAGTTAGCGCTCTGATATGAGGATGTAGCCTACTAGCTATAGATTGAGTTGTGCTCTGACATGAGGATGTAGCCTACTAGCTATAGATTGAGTTAGCGCTGACATGAGTGTAGCCTACTAGCTATAGATTGAGTTAGTGCTCTGAATGAGTGAGTCACTAGCTATAGATTGCGTTAGCGCTCTTATGGATGTAGCCTATGTAGCTATAGTTGAGTAAGCGCTCTGATATGAGGATGTGCCTGCTATAGATTGAGTTAGCGCTCTGATATGAGGATAGTACTATAGATTGAGTTAGTGTCTATATATAAAAAAACATATCGTAGCCAATCATGCTTGAGGCTTACATTTCAACCACAGGCTTATGTCATCACGGTAACCAAATTGCAACATAGACAAGCCTTGTATAAAATGTTAAATGTATATCTTTAAAACAATGTCAGATCTTCAACGTTATATCCACTATCAGGAAAAAAAAGGCTGTGCAGCACCTCCTACTGGAGAGTTGATATATCTACAGCTATTCATTTGGTCTCCTAACCAGGGTTTTAACCAAGCCCAGCCCTGCTTAGCTTTGATATTTGTCACTGACTGCTACCAACGTGCTATCGTGAGAATGACTGCTGAGAGAGCTCCACTTKAAAACGAAATAGATTCACAATCTAAGTCATTCCAAACGGTAGGTTTAACAGAGCAAATGAAATTCAACTATAATTTATAAGTCATATTACAATGCTACTATTTATGCCTATATAGCATTTGCAAAGTCATCAGCAGCTATTGTTTCAATTCAACCCAGAATGTTTTTTTTTTTTTGACAATACAATAGTCTTAGGATTTCAAGCTCTGGTTGATTTAAGATTTAATGATATTTAGTGATTAATGTAATGTGTTTGGTTGTCAACACAACATTTAAATGGGATTTTTTCTTCTGCTTGGATAGTTCCATCTCTGTCACTGACTTAGTCTGGGTTTAATTCCAGTTTGTCTCCAAATTAATAATTTATATGTTGGATTCACGTCTCCATCTCAACAACAAATCTAAGTTAAAGAATAGGACTAAATCAAATCAAAATTTATTTTTTAAATTATTTAAATTTTAATTATTTAAAGTGCATTTCATGTTTGATTTGATTTTATATAATACTATTCTTTAGCTTAGCTTTGTTGTTGAGATGGAGACGTGAATCCAACATATAAATTATTAATTTGGAGCCAAACTGGAATTAAAGCCAGACTAAGTCAGTGACACAGCTGGAACTATCCAAGCAGAAGAAACATCCCATTTAAATGTTGATATTTGGTTGCGTTGACAACCAAACACAATTCAATATCACTTTTGAAATACAGTAAATAGCCTATTAACTTGTTGACAAGTTAACAAATGATATGTTGAATTCACGTCTCCAACAAGTTAAAGAATGGGATGAAGCCAGTGGCTCAGATGGGACTCTCCAAGCACGAGATACATCGCCTTTAAAATGTTGATATTTGGTTGCTCAACCAAACACAATTCAACGTTACTTTTTCAGTGTTACAGTAAATAGCCTAAAGTTAAGTCTATCTCACAAACTAATGTAACATTCAACCTTCAAATTTGTAACACATCCATGGCTACATTCTGAGGTTACTGTAACTATTTATTTTTATGTAATCATAGAGAGCGTGCACGTTAAAGATCGCAGGTCATAGGTCATCGCAGGTCTGTGGAGATCTTCTCAAACGGCATTGATCACTTCCACCATGTACTTTTAATGTAATCTCAACCGTAATCCAGGTCATTTGGTTCTGCTATTAGATGAAGCACATTGATAACACACAAACTGTTGTTTAAATAAATAAAATATCTGACATTGTATTCCAAGTTGAACTTTGCTATGCTTTTAAATGGTTTAAAGCTCAGCGATAGACATTTGGGTGACAATTTAACAAAAACAATTGGACATTGTTTTTCCTTTGGAATTTGGTTGTGCTTTTAGATGGTTGAAAGGATAGTGAAAACACATGGGAAATTCAACTAACTTTTGGCTGTCTTTTTGAGTGGGTGAATATACTGTAGCTTGTAATCTCATTGATCAACATCTGAATATTACCCAAATTATCCACATCCCTAAGCTGTTTACCAAATCAGTAGTGGGGTGTCCCCTTTGTTATTGTAAGAACTGCAGATTACCCATTTAAGTGTGTTGCAAAGATAAATGTATTACTGAGATTTCCTTAAATTCATTACATGAATTCAAACTCATGTCCATTATATAACATATACATTTGTCTCTGCAAACATTCAGGTACATAGGGAAATAATTACTTCCTTATGTACTTTTTGCATGTCAACACAGACAAACCATAAGGACAACCAATCGAAGAGGAGACATTCTTCTAAGGTTGGAGTAATGAGATTGGCTAATGTCGTTACGAAAGGAGAAGGAGTTGTGTTGGGGGAACATTCCCATGGTACTGAATATATCAGTTTAGTGTGTTAAAGTTAAAGAATGGGATCTGAGCCACTGTGACTATCTCAGCATCAGGTCCAAGCTGTGACTATCTCAGCATCAGGTCCAAGCTGTGACGTGTGTGAAGAGAACATTACAGACTTAAGGCTAATTTATTTCTACATAAATCTTCACAGGCACACCAATGAAACGTATACATAACGAGGGTGAGGGGGGTGGGTGTGTTGGCTGTACCCATGTAACCACTCTGGAGTTGAATAAGATTGTCTCGATACAAGGTTAGTCCAAGGCACACTGTTAGGTAAGTGCCTTGATAATGCCTTACAGAGGCCCAGAAAATAAGGCCATGAAAATACCTGATAATTATATAAAAGGAATTGAAAATAAGGTTGCAAATAGAAGGTAGAACCAACATGTTTAACTTCCTGATACATGCTGATAAATAAAAATTTAATCGATCTCATTAAAACTTTAGCACAAGTTTAACATGGTTCTCTCGAATACAATCATCTCTCTGTTGTGTTTATTTACCAACCATTCAAAACAACAACAACTTCATCCTTTGGTATTACAAAATGAATAATAATCTTTCCCAATAGGGCTATATTTGGTCAAATTGATCACTTTAGTTGTTCTTTCACATTTTATATTGCTGGGACATTCTCCCAAAAAAGGTTACAAAACAAGGGGTTGTAATTGTAAACAGAATAGCTGATTAAGCAAAATAAAAGGCAACTAGGTAGAAAGCCAAAACGCATTCTCCACCTTTTCCTTGTCCAAATAAATAATAAATGTGGATAAATTATTCAAAAATATTTTTCACTTCATAGGGCCACACATAGAACTTGACCCGAGATTCCATTCCACAAAAACTCTTAAGTGTTAAACTAATCTGTTATGGGACAGATTTAAGGCTAAATGTACGGTATGATGCAATGAAACAATAACGTTGCTCTTCACATACTTAGTGAGTAAGCATCCCACTGGGCACACTATGTCATTTCAACGTGGATAATTGGGTAATATTTGGTTGAGACGTTGATCAATGAGATTTCAACCTTTATTCATCCACTCAAAAAAGTCAGCCAGAAGTTTGTTGAATTCCCAATGTGTTTTCACTATGCTTTCAACCATCTAAAGAGCACAACCAAATTACAATGGAAAAACAATGTCCGATTTTTATTTAGTTGTCACACAAATGTCTATCACTGCGCTTTCAACCATTTATAAGCACAGCAAAGTTCAAGTGGCAATACAATGTCACATATTTGATTTATTTATACAAGCGAATAATGTGATATCACGGTGCTTCTTCTAATAGCAGAACCAAATGACCCGGCCATCCAGGATCTCTATACCAGGCGGTGTCAGAGGAAGGCCCTAAAAATTGTCACAGACTACAGCCACCCAAGCGACAGACTGTTCTCTCTGCTACCACATGGCAAGCGGTAAAGGTGCACCAAGTCTGGAACCAACAGGACCCTGAACAGATTCTACCCCCAAGACTGCTAAGTAGTTAGTAAATAGTTAGTTAAATAGTTAACCAAATAGCTACCCGGACCATCTGCATTGACCCTTTTTTGCACTAACTCTCTTGTACTGACTCTATGCTAAAAACATACTGGACTCTACCCACACACTCACACATACACTGACACCCCAAGACACATACACACACACACACACACACAAACTGACATCACACACTCGCTCACAACATACGCTGCTGCTACTGTCTATTATCTATCCTGTTGTCTAGTCACTTTACCCCTACCTACAGTATACTGCTGCTACTGTCTATTATCTATCCTGTTGTTTAGTCCACTTTACCCCTTACCTACAGTATGCTGCTGCTAATGCTATTATCTTCCTGTTGTCTAGTCAATTTACCCCTACCTACAGTACTGCGGCTGCTACTGGTTCTATATATCTATCCTGTTGGTCTAGTCACTTTACCCCTACCTACAGTATACTTCTGCTACTGTCTATTATCTATCCTGTTGTCTAGTCACTTTACCCCTACCTATATGTACATACAGTGGCAAAAAAAGTATGTGAACCCTTTGGAATTACCTGGATTTCTGCATAAATTGGTCATCAAATTTGATCTGATCTTCATCTAAGTCACAACAATAGACAAACACAGTCTGCTGAAACTAATAACACAGAAATTATTGTATTTTTCTTGTTTATATTGAATACATAATTTAAACATTCACAGTGTAGGTTGGGAAAAGTATGTGAACCCCTAGGCTAATGACTTCTCCAAAAGCTAATTGAAGTCAGGAGTCAGTTAACCTGCAGTCCAATCAATGAGACGAGATTGGAGATGTTGGTTAGAGCTGCATTGCACTATAAAAAACACTCACAAAATTTGAGTTTGCTATTCACAAGAAGCATGACCTGATGTGAAACATGCCTCAAACAAAAGAGATCTCAGAAGACCTAAGATTAAGAATTGTTGACTTGCATAAAGCTGGAAAGGGTTACAAAACTATCTCTAAAAGCCTCGACGTTCTTCAGTCCACGGTAAGACAAATTGTCTATAAATGGAGAAAGTTCAGCACTGTTGCTACTTTCCCTAGTAGTGGCCGTACTGCAAAGATGACTGCAAGAGCACAGCGCAGAATGCTCCATGAGGTTAAGAAGAATCCTAGAGTGTCAGCTAAAGACTTACAGAAATCTCTGGAACATGCTAACATCTCTGTTGACGAGTCTACGATACGTAAAACACTAAACAAGAATGGTGTTCATGGGAGAACACCAAGGAAGAAACCACTGCTGTCTAAAAAAAACATTTCTGCACGTCTGAAGTTTGCAAAAGAGCACCTGGATGTTCCACAGCGCTACTGGTAAAATATTATGTGGACAGATGAAACTACAGTTGAATTGTTTGGAAGGAACACACAACACTATGTGTGGAGAAAAAAATGCACAGAACACCAACATCAAAAACTCATCCCAACTGTAAAGTATGGTGGAGGGAGCATCATGGTTTGGGGCTGCTTTGCTGCCTCAGGGCCTGGACTGCTTGCTATCATCGACGAAAAATTAATTCCCAAGTTTATCAAGACGTTTTGCAGGAGAATGTAAGGCTTATCTGTCCGTGAATTGAAGCTCAACAGAAGTTGYGTGATGCAACAGGACAATGACCCTAAACAGCTGTACAGTGRTTTCCTCAGACACATTGGTGTGGCTGGCTTCCGGGTTAAATGGGCAGTGTGTCAAGAAGCAGTGCAGCTTGGCAAAGTCGTGTTTCGGGGGAAGCATGGCTCACGACCTTCGCCTCTTCCGAGTCCGTACGGGAGTTGCAGTAAAGGGACAAGACTGTAACTAACAATTGGGAAAAAGGGGTAAAAAGTACACAAAAAATATAACATATAAAATTTATTTTATAAAAAAAAATCTAAAAAAGGAKATGGTGCAAGTGATCAATACCGTTTGAGATTCTGACAGATTCTGACAAATTATTACAACAAATGTGAAGATCTCCACAGACCAGCGACCTCTGCGATCTTTAACARGCTCTCTATGATTACATAAAAATAAATGTTTAGTTAGAGTAACCTCAACATGWGTCCAAGGATGTGTTACTCATTTTAATAAATACTGTTACATTAGTTTGTAAGATTTTTGTAAGGTTTGTATTCACTGTATTTCAAAAGTGATATTTAAATTGCGTTCGGTTGCCAAACGCAACCAAATATCAACATTTAAAGGAGATTTGCATTCTGCTTGGATAGTTCCGTCTGTGCCACTGATTTGGTCTGGCGTTTAATTCCAGTTTGTCTACAAAATAGGATTCACGTCTCCATCGCAACCAAAAATATATCACTAAATATCATTACATCTGAAATCCACCAGAGCTTGAAACCCTTGGCCTATTGTATTGTTTATTTCTAGTTTAGTTCTGGATTCAATTCAAACAATTGCTGTTGATGACTTTGCAAATAGGCCTAAATAGCATCATTGATGATCGATAAAGTATGGTCACATTTCATTTGCTCTGTTATACCTACCGTTTGGAATGAATTCGATAGTAACAGTGAATCTATTTAGTTTTTAAGTGGAGATCTCCCAGCAGTCATTCTCCTGACAGCACGTTGGTAAAAGTCAGTGACAAATATCATAGCTGGGCTTGTTTAAAACCCTGGATGGGAGACCAAAGGATAGCTTTAGATACAGTTGAAGTCAGAAGTTTACATACACTTAGGTTGGAGTCATTAAAACTAGTTTTTCAACCACTCCACAAATTTCCTGTTAACAAACTATAGTTTTGGCAAGTCGGTGAGAACATCTACTTTGTGCATAACACAAGTCATTTTTCCAACAATTGTTACCAGACAGATTATTTCACTTATAATTCACTGTATCACAATTCCAGTGGGTCAGAAGTTTACATGCACTAAGTTGACTGTGCCTTTAAACAGCTTGGACAATTCCAGAAAATGATGTCATGGCTTTAGAAGCTTCTGATAGGCTAATTGACATAATTTGAGTCAATTGGAGGTGTACCTGTGGATGTATTTCAAGGCCTACCTTCAAACTGTGCCTCTTTGCTTGACATCATGGGAAAATCAAAAGAAATCAGCCAAGACCTCAGAAAATAAAATTGTAGACCTCCACAAGTCTGGTTCATCCTTGGGAGCAATTTCTAAAACACCTGAAGGTACCACGTTCATCTGTACAAACAATAGTACGCAAGTATAAACACCATGGGACCACGCAGCCGTCATAGCTCTCAGGAAGGAGACGTGTTCTGTCTCCTAGAGATGAACGTAGTTTGGTGCGAAAAGTGCAAATTAAACCCAGAACAACAGCAAAGGACCTTGTGAAGATGCTTGAGGAAACAGGTACAAAAATATCTATATCCACAATAAAACGAGTCCTATCTCTACATAACCTGAAAGGCTGCTTAGCAAGGAAGAAGCCACTGCTCCAAAACCTCCATAAGGCAGACTACGGTTTGCAACTGCACATGGGAACAAAGATCGTACTTTTTGGAGAACTGTCCTCTGGTCTGATGAAACAAAAATAGAACTGTTTGGCCATAATGAACATCGTTATGTTTGGAGGAAAAAGGGGGAGGCTTGCAAGCCGAAGAACACTATCCCAACCATGAAGCACGGGGGTGGCAGCATCATGTTGTGGGGGTGCTTGCTGCAGGAGGGACTGGTGCACTTCACAAAATAGATGGCATCATGAGCAAGGGAAATTATGTGGATATATTGAAGCAACATCTCAAGACATCAGTCAGGAAGTTAAAGCTTGGTCGCAAATGGGTCTTCCAATTGGACATGACCCTAAGCATACTTCCAAAGTTGTGACAAAATGGCTTAAGGACAACAGTCAAGGTATTGGAGTGGTAATCACACAGCCCTGACCTCAATCCTATAGAAAATGTGTGGGCAGAACTGAAAAAGCGTGTGCGAGCAAGGAGGCCTACAAACCTGACTCAGTTATGCTACCAAATACTAATTGAGTGTTTGTAAACTTCTGATCCACTGGGAATGTGATGAAAGAAAAAAAAGCTGAAATAAATCATTTTCTCTACTATTATTCTGACAGTTCACATTCTTAAAATAAAGTGGTGATCCTAACTGGCCTAAGACAGGGAATTTTTACTAGGATTAAATGTCAGGAATTGTGAAAAACTGAGTTTAAATGTATTTGGCTAAGGTGTATGTAAACTTCCGACTTCAACAGCAGATCAATTCTCCAGTAGGAGGTGCTGCCCACCCTACTGTTGTTTTTTTCTGATAGAGGATGAAATGTTGAAAATGTTGTTTTAAAGGTACAAATTCAAAACATTTTATACAAGGTTTGTCTATGTTGAAATTTGGTTACCATGATGACTTAATCCCGTGATTAAAATTTTACCTCAAAAACAACAACTACTTTTTTTCAAATCCAATGTATTTTCCACGTCACAATACGGTGACAAATTACGTTAAAAACAATGTTGATTCAACCAGTATGTCCCAGTGGGATAACTGTAAACGTTGATAACGGCTTACAAATATTATTTAGTGGTTTTAAGCTGGTATTTTCTTCCTCTTTCATCGTCCTAACTATCCCATAATGTGTCTTTAGTGATGTCATCAAGGGTTAAAGTAATTTTGTTTTCTTTCTCCAAATATCCACAAAATATTTCATATTTATTTATTATTAATACCTTATTTATATTTCTTTACCTTCTTTTCCCCCCCGTGGCAGTCCCAGCCAGAGTGTTAAGTGTGAAGGTGTGTGTGGGACAGACAGTGTTGTTGGGGATGGTAGTCCGGCGCCTGGTCTCAGTCCCTCAGGCTCTGGGTACATGGTGCAGAAGGTCAGGTTGATACGAGGCCCCTGGGTACATGGTGCAGAAGGTCAGGTTGATACGAGGCCCCTGGTGTACATGGTGCAGAAGGTCAGGTTGATACGAGGCCCCTGGTGTACATGGTGCAGAAGGTCAGGTTGATACGAGGCCCCTGGGTACATGGTGCAGAAGGTCAGGTTGATACGAGGCCCTCGGTCGTGGTACTCTTTAGCCACTGAATGCTGATGAAGACACAAAAGCAAAGATTTTGTGTCTTAGAGAGAGTTGACTGAACTGCGTTAGTCAAGCACCTCCACTATGCTATTTTGTTTTAGAATAATAATATATGCCTTTTAGTAGACACTTTTATCCATGCATTTCGCTAGCTAGCACTGCGATGCAGTGCCCTAGACCACTGCGCCACCCGGGAGGCCCGAGAACCATAGCTTTAAGAAGCCTCCCCCTCAGCTAAATTTTTTATGTTGAGAAGACACAGTACACACACAGCTCACACACTGTATACAAGACAGACAGACTGTAAGAGCAGTACTTTGACCCACTGTTCTTTGGCATCATATCAGAAAATGGAGACTGTAATGGACTAGTGTCCTCTCTCTTTCTCCCTCTCACTCCCTCTTACAGACAGACAGGCAGGCAGACAGACAGACAGACAGACAGACAGACAGACAGACAGACAGACAGACAGGCAGGCAGGCAGGCAGGCAGGCAGGCAGGCAGACAGAGACAGGAGACAGTCAGACAACACACACACACTCTGTACACATCTAACTGACTTGGCAGACATAGTCCCACTTTTCCCCTCCTAGCTCCAACCAAAATCAGCCTGTTGTTTATCTAAAAACMGTCACCAGGGAACGGATCTTGGCGAAGACGAACTCTCAGTCCGGATTTAGACGGGACAGTTACCATGTACTGTATATTGTTTTTTAGTGGTGTGGTTTTCATGTAAGCCCTTGGGCTTCCAACCTGCACACTGTTTTTATTTATTTATTTATCTGTATTGTTGTTTATCACTTTCTTTGGTGAAAATAAGTTAAACAAAACTAAACTACCAAAGCGGTTACACAAGAAGATCTATACCCCAGTCTAAATATTTAGTGGACGTTTCAAACAGATGGTGAATTAATTAGACGCTGGGTGGGTTACTATGAAAAGCAACTTGATTCAGTGGGAGCCAGGTGAGTTATGGCAGACTAACTACTGCAATCCACATTGTCCTTTTCTGAATTCTCGGAGCGGGATGGGACTCCTGTCAGATTTTGGCATAAAACGCAGCCGACCTTTTGTCTCAGTATGTTTCTCTCTCTTTCTGTCTCTTTAAATTAAGGATTGGGCCTTTATACTGGTGCTTCTTTACGATCCAGTGTCGAGGCCAGGAAACCACGGCAACTGACTGTGGAGCAGAAGAGATAACACAGGGAGGAGGAGAGCGAACACCGGGTGGAGGAGGAGAGAGAGAGAGAACACCAGGTGGAGCAGGAGAGAGAGAGAACACCGGGTGGAGCAGGAGAGAGAGAGAACTCTGGGTGGAGCAGGAGAGAGAGAGAGAGAACTCTGGGGAGCAGGAGAGAGAGAGAAACTCTGGGTGGAGCAGGAAGAGAGAAGAGAACACTGGTTTTAAGAGAGAGAAACACCGGGTGGAGGACAGAGAGAGAGAGAACACCGGGTGGAGGACAGAGAGAGAGAGCGAGAACACCGGGTGGAGGACAGAGAGAGACAGAACACCGGGTGGAGGACAGAGAGAGAGAGCCGAGAAACACCAGGTGGAGAGAGAAAAGAGAGCGTGAGAACACCCGGTGGAAGAGAGAGAGAGAACACACTGGGTGGAGGAGAGAGAGAGAGAGAGAGAGAACACCGGGTGGAGGAGAGAAGAAAAGAGAGCGAACACCGGGTGGAAGAGAGAGAGAGAACACACCGGTGTGAGGAGGAGAGAGAGAGAAGAGAGAGAGAGAGGAGAGAGAGAGAGAACACCGGGTGGAGGAGAGAAAAAAGAACACTTTTAGGTGAGAAGAACACCAGGGAGGAGAGAGAGAGAAGAACACTGTTTGAGGACAGAAAGAGAGAGAGAGAGAGAACACCGGTGGAGGAGAGAGAGAGAAACACTGGTTTTAGGTAGAGAGAACACCGGTGGAGGAGAGAGAGAGAAGAGAACACTGGTTGGAGGACAGAAGAGAGAGAGAGAACACCATGAAGAGAGAGAGAAAACAGCATCAGCACCACAGGTAACTTCCACAAAGCTGTGAACGATCTGAGAGACAAGGCAAGAAGGGCCTTCTATGCCATCAAAAGGAACATAAATTTCAAACATACCAATTAGGATCTGGCTAAAAATACTTTGAATCAGTCATAGAGCCCATTGCCCTTTATGGTTGTGAGGTCTGGGGTCCGCTCACCAACCAAGATTTCACAAAATGGGACAAACACCAACTTGAGACTCTGCATGCAGAATTCTGCAAAAATATCCTCCGTGTACAACGTAAAACACCAAATAATGCATGCAGAGCAGAATTAGGCCATACCCACTAATTATCAAAATCCAGAAAAGAGCCGTTAAATTCTACAACCACCAAAAGGAAGCGATTCCCAAACCTCCAAAACAAAGCCATCACCTACTGAGAGATGAACCTGAGAAGAGTCCCCTAAGCAAGCTGGTCCTAGGGCTCTGTTCACAAAACACAAACAACACCCACAGACCCCAGGACAACAGCACAATTAGACCCAACCAAATCATGAGAAAACAAAAAGATAATTACTGACACATTGGAAAGAATAACAAAAAACAGAGCAAACTAGAATGCTATTTGGCCCTAAACAGAGAGTACACAGTGGCAGAATACCTGACCACGTGACTGACCCAAACTTAAGGAAAGCTTGACTATGTACAGACTCAGTGAGCATAGCCTTGCTATTGAGAAAGGCCGCCGTAGGCAGACATGGCTCTCAAGAGAAGACAGCTATGTGCACACTGCCCACAAAATGAGGTGGAAACTGAGCTGCACTTCCTAACCTCCTGCCCAATGTAGACCAATATAGAGAGACATATTTCCTCCCAGATTACACAGATCCACAAAGAATTTGAAAACAAATCCAATTATATAACTCCCATATCTACTGGGAGAAATTCCACAGTGTGCCATCACAGCAGAAGATTTGTGACCTGTTGCCACAAGAAAGGGCAACCAGTGAAGAACAAACACCATTGAAATACAACCCATATTTATGCTTATTTATTTTAACTTGTGTGCTTTAACCATTTGTACATTGTACAACACTATAATTATATAATAAACATTTGTAATGTCTTTATTGTTTTGAAACTTCTGTATGTGTAATGTTTACTGTTAATTTTAGTTTATTTCACTTTTGTATTAATATCTACCTCACTTGCTTTGGCAATGTTAACACATGTTCCATGCCAATAAAGCCCCTTGAATTGAAATTGAATTGAATTAGAACACTGGTTTAGGAAAGAGAGAACACCGTGGAGGAGGGAGGAGAGAGGAGAACACTGTGTTTGAAAGGAGAGAAGGAGAATAGAACACCGTGGGGAGGGAGAGAAAGATAGGAAAAACACCGGGTGGAGGAGAGAAGGAGAGAGAAAGAGGGGAGAAGAGGACAAAAAAAAAGTAGGAAAAAGGCCTCCAACTCGTTTTTTTTTTTTTTAGGAGGAGAGAGAACACCAGCGTGTGGAGAGCAGAAGAGAAAGAAACACTGGTTTTAGAAAGAGAACCACGGTGTGAGAATGAGAGAAGCGAGAAACACCGGTGTGGAGGGAGAGAGAAAACACCGTCGGGATGGAGAGACAGAGATAGAAAACAGAACACCAGGTGGAGAGGGATAGAGAAACACCAGGGAGGAGGGATAGAGAGAAGAACACCAGATTGCAATATCTTCTGTCTCTTCTACCCTCAACATGTCTCTTTCTAGTTCTCACCTCCATGGGATAGGGAGAGAGAAACACCAGGTGGGAGGACGATAAGAGTAGAACTGATCTTCTGCTATCCAGGCGTTTCACCTCTCTATAGGCCTTGCCCCATCAGTGAGGCAGCCTGTTGCTTGGTCACCCTGCCAACGTCCGCCGCGAAAGAGGCGTAAGCGGAGACCACTAGCTATCCCAATGTCATCGTGCCCCGGCTGCTAACCTTGCCAGTGGTGTAAAAGCACCACTTTAAGTATTTTGTTGTAGACTTAAGTCGTGTTATGGGGGGGCATAGAGTAAGAGCGCGCTATCTTTTTTAAACTACTACTACAGTTTAATTTTTTGCCTTCTTTGTACTCAGCTTACATTCCTAAAGAATAAGTAAATATGCCTTTGTGTTACTCATACTAGTTTCCCTGACCAAGATAAAGTACTCGAAACCAAGTATTGTTGTATCTGAAGGGTAAAATGGTCCAATTCAAACACTTAGTCAAAGAGAGAACATCCCTGGTCAAGCCCCTAACTGGACCTCTGATACAGTGAAACTCGCATCGTAAAACCATGCGACATCTATTTATAAAATTATTCCGAGTGTGATGTGTGCCCCTGCTATCCGTCAATAAAAAAAAAAATTGGCTGTGCGTGTTCCTTAGATATATAAGGATTGAAGAATATACTTTACTGTATGTATACTGTAAAGTTAGTTTAAAACCAAGTAAATTTAAAAAACCATGTACTTTAGACTTTTACTCAAGATAGTATTTTACTGGGTGACTTTCACTTTTACCGTGGAGTCATTTCTATTAAGGTACTTTACTTTTACTCACCAAAGTAGGACAATGAGTACTTTTTCCACCACTGTACCTGTAACAGGAAACAGCAAGGACAGCCATAGTCTGTGGCACAGTGACGACGAGGCCACGTTGGTCAACCCAGCCCACAGATCGCCTCCTTCAGCCTGGGGAGAAAAGGAAACAGGAGTTTCAGCATCCGCGAAGCAGCCCCCACCTGGTATGGACTTAACCCAGGGGGAGGGAGTGGGCAGGGGAGGAAGAGGGAATGGGAGCGACTGGAGATATGAGGGATCGTTCAGCCTCACACGCAAGCACGCTGAACACGAGGATGGAAAGTCATGTGTTGCAAGAAAGTGTAAGATAAGGTGAAAACGTGATTCTCAACTGTAACCCAATCCGCGAATTATTAGCTCTGGTCGGAAGTCCCGGCAGAATATTACCCCAAGAAAATAGCCCCTACAGTAAGTGAGCTTGGAGGGTTCTGAAATAGGGATATTTGGGAGAAGACCAAGTACCCCTAAAGCGGAACCAAAGCGCCATAACCCCCCTATGGAAGTATGGCCAAGCCTGTAAGGAGGGATAGGAGAGAGAGAACACCAGGTGGAGGACGGGACCGATCTATAGAAAAAGCTAATACACCTCCTATGCGAAAAAAAAGCTGAAAAAGGAGCAAATACCCCCTGGATAAATAGGAGAGAGTCCGAGTACCCCCCCTATGAAGCCGGAAGAGTACGACTCTATGAGAGACCAGCAGCCAAGTGAGTCTGAGTAAGAGTCGAGTAACTATGAATAGAGGAAGTCATATGAGATGCGTCATCATGACGAACAGCGTAATAATGGACAGGGTATCGGATCAATATTGATGCTTGAGAGAGGAGGAGGCAGGGTGTTGCCGGCAGGAAAAATGTCTTCTTAACGATCCTATGACAGACAGACGCACATCTGGTTAGTATAGATGGCGAGTATTTTCGGTCTATATTGATGGGTTCTCGTGGTCTGACTCCTAGGTGAGGGTGTAGTCCGACCTGTGTCTTGACACACATCTCGTTAGTAGTCAAATAAAATATTTATCTGATCATAAAGTTATCGCTTCTGTTATGTTCCTCTCATCCGGTATCTGTCACTATCACCAACCCCATCCCATATTATACGGTCTGTCGTGAGTGAACCGCATCACCAACAAGGTGGGGTCTCCCTCCTCCACGTAGGTCTCACAGCCGGGCTTTCCATCATCTTTTATGAGGTACCATCTTCTACGTATTCGAGGACACATCCTCTTGCTCTGTTTAGCCATCTAGTCTTTCGGTTCTCACCCATTCTCCATCCTCACGAGTATCACATCCCTCTTGTCGGTGTGAGGATTATTTCACTATCATCCGGCCACGTTGGATATCTGAGGTATTATGCGTCGTTCCACCTCTTCACCTTAATCACCACTATTACCCCTCCACCACTATCCCACCCCTACCACCATACTCTACTCGACCACTTACCAACCACACTATTATCCTCCACTACCCCATGATCCTGTCATTTTGGAACCACGTTATATCTCACCCCTATTACATACATCGCACCAGTCCACTAAATGATCCTATCGCTATTACTTTTTGTTTTTAATTCTGAGTCTTTCGCACCACTGATATGACCTACCTTGCTCCACACGACTCATGTACTTATTCTGTTAGTCGTGTTACCATTCCCTTCGTGGATCGCACTACTTATGTGTCGCGATAGTCGACGAGTGCTGTGGCGTTCTGCGTGTTGTGGTGTGTGTTTTTTTGTGTGGTCCGATTCCTGAGGACTATTACTTCAACAACCCAGATTGGTTTGTGTTGTGATCCGTTCTGTACGCTTATTGCATAATTATTAAGATCATCCATGTGGTCTGCGATCTGTTGTTGTGGTTTACACCCGATACTTAATGGTTGTTTGTGACTTTCTGCTTGGTTGTATTTCCACCCCGTCTGATCTTAGTTGGCTTTCTGACTTTGACTGACCTACTCGTGTGATTTCCCATCTCCTGCTCTTGTTTTTCTCTTTGTGTTATACTCTTACTGGTATCACCCCTGCTCCACCACTATTGTCACCGTTATCCTCGTCTTGTATTTATTATTTGATTATGTTGTCATATGTTGAGAATTCTTGAGCACCACATATCATTGTCATTCGATACCTGTCTGTTCTTCTGGTGTGATATTATGTCCTTTGACTTTTCTCTTATCGCATATCTATGTATCTACTCTTGACTTCATTCCGTCTTTCTTGTAGTGTCTCAGTTGTGTCTTCGGTATCTGTTTTCCTGATTACACGTGTTTTCGATAATGTTGCTTGGTGATTTGTTGTGATTTATTTTTGTGGCAGTCGGTGTCGATGGATGAGGGTTTTGGGGGTCCCACCGCCTATTAGTTGGTCCACCGGGAACCAGTGTTATAGGATAGGTTGTTACCACTATCACCATCCTCACTGCTCTACTACTCTGGGTTTTACCTCTATAGCCTCTGCGTGACCTAGCTGGGTTGCCAACCGTGGGCCTGGTTAGTTCCTGTGTGTTCGGTTTATTACGGATGTGGGTGGTGGTGCCAATATTAGCGTCTATAAGGACGATTCTTTGCGCTCATCGGGTGAGAGCTACCCCGATTGCGTCGCGGACCTAGAGCCGTTGAGTTTCACACGCCCATGGGCCGCCGGGAGCCACTATCTACCCCTCCACCCTAGTTCCGACGACGCCCACGTCTGGTTGGGATTCGGACCCGCCCTCAACCAGTTAGTTGGGCACTCGGACCCGGTGGACGATCCAGGGCTGTGTGCGGCAGCCGGGCTCCAGGACTTGAAGGAATTGGGGTGTGGGGCGAAGGGCGGGGAGAGGAGATCCGGTCTGCGAGCAGGGTGAAGGTTGTCGGGTTTCGACCCCCGCAACTCCTAGTAGACCACGAGATCCACCTCCTCACCGCACCACTATCACCCTCCCACTATCCCCACCCTGATCCAACCCCTCCACCACTATCCACCTACCTCCACCACTAATTCCACCCCTCCACCCCTCCACCACTATCCACCCCTCCACCACTATCAAACCCTCCACCACTATCCACCTCCTCCGACCACTTCCACCCAATCTCCACCACTTCATCCACCCCTTCCACCACTATCCCCCCTCCACCACTATCCACCCCTCACCCCACACCACCCCTCCACCACTATCCACACCACTATCCACCCCTCCACCCACTATCCCCACCACTATCCACCCCTCCGACCGCACTAAACAAAACAAGAAATGAGAAGTAGAGATATCTGGTGGATACAGCGAGTTAGCTAGTATCCACTACCGCATCAACACCACAAATTCCCACGCACCGGTCCTACACCACTAACCACTCCGCTATCGCACCACTCCATCACAGACCTACTCCACCATGACTTAATCGGACACCCCTACCACACCATCAGAAAATTGCTAAAATCCACCTTCACCCATCCACCCTACACCACTACTCCAGGCGCCCTCCAACCATACTTAACCACGTACATCCACTACGCGAAATCCACCACCTCCACCACACTATCATAGCCCCCTTCCAGGCCAATACCCCTACTTTTTTCTCACTCACAATATCCTCGATTCCCAACTTCCTATGCCACTAGTCGCGCTCCATCCACCACTGCAATCAACACTCCTACCATCAACTATGCACAGCTCCACTTAATAAATTCCCACGCATAAGATTCCAGCTCCCGTCCAGCCCTAGCTAATCTCACCGCAACATTTTCCCTCCCTAATGGACTTATCCAACCCTCTTGCCACCAACTATATTACCACCCATCCACCAGCAATACACCCCTCCAGCCAGCGTACCCACACCAACCTCGAAGCCACCTCATAACGCCGTTCCGAGCTCCACCTTATCCTACCCTCTATCACACTACGCACACTCACCCCATGGTAACTCTACAACACTACCCCCGCCACGGTCTACAAGTTTGACTCAACCCATCCAGACCACTAAAAATTTACACCCCTCCCATCCACTAATCCATCCACTCGGCCAACAACACTGTAATCTCAGGCCCTCGCACGACATTCGTACCCGCCGTTCCCACCATCTATGCCCCCACGTATCGACAGCCGACTCCCACGACATCGGGTTGATCGACCCCTCACAACGCGACTATCAATCACCCCTACCACACAAGACGCAGACACGCTCTCTTACCCTAGTCCATTACTCACGTATTAACAACCCTCTCCACGGGCGGGAATCAAACCCGTCCTACGCGAGAACGATCAAACCCTTCTACACCACGAGACTTCGACCTCCACCAGCTATCGACACCCTCGGCACGCTTAATTACGCTCCAACACGTATCGACTGCGCCTCCCTCGATGTGACCGACGTACGTCCACCAAGCAAATATCGACCGCCTCCAGCCCTCTAAGTTGGAGCCTCCCTACCACTGCATAATCAAGGCGCACCTTCCACCTCGTAGTCTGGAGCCTCCACCAACGTAATCGAACCTCCTCTGAACCTACTATCCACCACTATACAACCTTCCTGCTCTAACCACTATGCAGAGACCCCTCCTATCCACATATAACGAACCCTCAACCACTATTCAAGCCCCTCTACATGCCGAGATCGACCCTCCACACTTATCGATCCCTCCACCACTATCAACCCCTGTCCACACACTATGGCCAAACCCATCCCCCACTAAGTCAACCCTGCCACCCACTACTCAACCACTATCACCCCTCCGACCAACTTAGCATAACATATACAACATAAACACAAAAAATAACCGCGAACCTAACGAGACCAAAGATATAACCCAATAACAAACAACAAGAAAAATAAAAGAACAACAAGATAGTCACATACGATACATCACCCTCCACGCACTATCAACCCTCTCCACCCGATATTTGACCCTCCACCAACTATCTGAACCCCTCCACCACTATCAACCGGCCTCCACCACGATTCACCCCTCGCATGCCGCACTTATCCGACCACCGTTCGTCGAGGACCACGATCAACCGTCCTACTCACGATCTATCTCGAGCCACATCGACCCGCTCCGACACTCTAGTCAACCCGCTCCTAGCCAAGCTGGACCCATCACTATATCGACCCCCTCCACACTCATCAACCCCTCCACCACTATCCACCACGTATGTGATCCGCCTCCACTACCAGCGATGCTGACCTTGCCACCACAGCGTGATCGCAGCCCCGTCCATCACAGCTGATCCACGCTGAACTACACACCCCCAACCAGCTATCCAGGCCCCTCCACCACTATCCACCCCGGCCACCACTATCGAAACCCCTCCTACAGCATATCTATACGCCCTCAACCCCCCACCTATCGAACCCCTGGATCCACCACTCACTCACCACCACTATCCAGCCCCTCTCACCAACATTATCACACCCTCGTCCGTGACCGCCACATTGGCTTAGATCCTACTAACCACTATGACACCTCCACCACTATCGTACCGCCCTCCACCACTATCTCTATCACACCTAGCACCCACTATCCACCCCTCACCACTATCCTAAACCCGCTCGCTCACATCACTAGCTCACCCGTCCTGACGCACTATCGAGACCCGCGTTCACCACTATCCACCCCCTCACCACTATCCACCCGGCTGTGCACTAAATCCGACGTGAAGATTCCACCCCTCACCCATTCGCATTAACGCAGCCCCTCCACCACTATGCTCACCCCTCCCATATCGCACTATCAGTCACCCCTCCACGCCGACTATCCACCCCTCGCACCCCTGCCTAACCACTAATCCGACCCCGTCCACCACTTATCGCACCCCTCTCCCACCCCTCCACCACTATCCCACCCCTCTTCCACCCCTCCACCACTAAGTCCACTACTATTTGAAAAAAATAAATACAGAACTATCTCATTCACATAAGTATCACACTTCTGAGTCAATACTTTGTAGAAGCAACTTTGGAAGCGATTGCAGCTGTGAGTCTTTCTGGGTAAGCCTCTAAGAGTTTTCCCACAGCTGGATTGTGCAACATTTTCCCATTATTCTTATCAAAATTCTTCCAAACTCTGTCCAATTGGTTGTTGATCATTGCTAGACAACTATTTTCAAGTCTTGCAATAGATTTTCAAGTAGATTTATGTCAAAACTGTAACTCAGCCACTCAGGATAATTCACTGTCTTCTTGGTAAGCAACTCCAATGTAGATTTGTCCTTGTGTTTTAGGTTATTGTTAATTCATCTCCCAGTGTCTGGTGAAAAGCAGACTGAACCAGGTCTTGCTCTAGATTTTTGCCTGTGCTTCCATTTTTTTTATCCTAAAAAACTCCCAGTCATTAACGATTACAAGCATACCCATAACATGATGAAGCKACCACTATGCTTGAAAATATGAAGAGTAGTACTCAGTAATGTGTTGCGTTGGATTTGACCCCAAACATAACATTTTGTATTCAGGACAAAAAGTTAATTGCTTTGCCACATTTTTTGCAGTATTACTTTAGTTGCTTATGGCAAACAAGATGTATGTTTTGGAATATTTTCATTCTGTACAGGCTTCCTTCTTTTCACTCTTTCATTTAGGTTAGTATTGTGGAGTAACTACAATGTTGTTGATCCGTCCTCAGTTCTCCTATCACAGCCATTAAACTAGCTGTTTTAAAGTCACCATTGGCTTCATGGTGAAATCCCTGAGCGGTTTCCTTCCTCTCCGGCAACTGAGTTAGGAAGGACGCCTGTATCTTTGTAGTGACTGGGTGTATTGATACACCATCAAAAGTGTTATTAATAACTTCACCATGCTCAAAGGGATATTCAATGTCAGCTTTTTTTATTTTCACCCCTCTTCCAATACGTGCCCTTCTTTGCGAGGCATTGGAAAACCTCCCTGGTCTTTGTGGTTGAATCTGTGCTTGAAAAAAATGTTTCGACTGAGGGACCTTACAGATAATTGTATGTGTGGAGTACAGAGATAAGGTAGTCATTCAAAAATCACGTTAAACACTATTATTGCACACAAAGTTAGTCTATGCAACTTATGTGACTTGTACATTTTCGATCCTGTACGTATTTAGGCTTGACATTACAAAGGGGTTGAATACCTTTTGACTAAAGACATTTCAGCTTTTCATTTTTTATTAATTTGTAAAACATTCTTACAAAAAAATTCCACTTTGACATTATGGGGTATTGTGTGTGACACAAAATCTCAATTGAATCAATTTTAGATTCAGGCTGTAACACAACAGAATGTGGAAAAAGTCAAGGAGTGTGAATACTTTCTGAAGGCACTATACTAGCTTACTGACACACACACGCACTTACGCACGCACGCACGTGCAGACACACCATAAGTACACACACACGTACAGCGTGACAGTTGTAAAATCATACTGCAATTCTCCACTCATAAGTCTCTCGCACAGATTTATTTCTTTAGTCTCAGAATGTTCTGTCTTTCCCCAAGGAACACAATCTCCTGTTCTCTCTCTCTCTCTCTGTGTGTGTGTGTGTGTGTGACTCTAATCACTACACCATCTCCTCCTCCATGAACATCCACTCCCTCTCACTCTCCTAATAAATCCTTATCTGATAGAAATGTCCAGAACCACAGAGACAGACATTACATTCTTAGTCCAGAACCACAGAGTCAGACATTACATTCTAGTCACACACAGAGACAGACATTACGTTCTTGTTCCAGAACCACAGAGACAGACATACATTTTTTAGTCCAGAACACAGAGACAGACATTACATTCTTAGTCCAGAACCACAGAGTCAGACATTACATTCTTAGTCAGCACCACAGAGACAGACATTACATTTTGTTCCAGAACCACAGAGACAGACATACATTTTTTAGTCCAGAACCACAGAGACAGTCATTACATTCTTAGTCCAGAACCACAGAGTCAGACATTACATTCTTAGTCAGCACCACAGAGACAGACATTACATTCTTGTTCCAGAACCACAGAGACAGACATACATTTTTTAGTCAGAACACAGAGACAGACATTACATTCTTAGTCAGAACCACAGAGTCAGACATTCATTATTGTTCCAGAACCACAGAGACAAGACATTACGTTCTTAGTCCAGCACCACAGAGACAGACATTACATTCTTAGTCAGCACCACAGAGACAGACATTACGTTCTTGTTCCAGAACCACAGACAGACATACATTTTTAGTCCAGAACACAGAGACAGACTTACATTCTTAGTC
The DNA here is from genome assembly GCF_002910315.2 of Salvelinus sp. IW2-2015. Classification (NCBI taxonomy): domain Eukaryota; kingdom Metazoa; phylum Chordata; class Actinopteri; order Salmoniformes; family Salmonidae; genus Salvelinus; species Salvelinus sp. IW2-2015. The sequence continues at coordinate 7,500,361 of NC_036853.1, forward strand.
CAGAACCACAGAGTCAGACATTACATTATTGTTCCAGAACCACAGAGCAGACATTATGTTCTTGTTCAGAACCACAGAGTCAGACATTCATTATTGTCCGAACACAGAGACAGATCATTACGTTCTTGTTCCAGAACCACAGAGACAGACATTATTCTTGTTCCAGAACCACAGAGACAGACATTATACTTGTTCCAGAAACAGAGAAGACTTACGTTTTCAGAACACAAGAACGACATTACATACTTGTTCCAGAACCACAGAGACAGACATTACGTTCTTGTTCCAGAACCACAGAGACAGACATAATGTTCTTTGTTGTCTGATAAGTCAACGTCTCCCACGAGGACGAAGCCTGTGATCACACACCATATAATGAGAGAGCAGCACGCACGCACGCAACGCACACGCACACACACACCCACACACACACACAAGGTAGCACTAGCAGTCTGCTAACTGGGTTTTGTTTGTCCTGGCAAGGTTGATATTAGCGTAGGATTTTGAATACCGAAACATTTTCCATTGGCTTAGATCAGTGTTTCTCAACCTTAAAATAAACTCGGACACCTTTTCCATCGATGGGAAAGTTTGAAATGCTGAATAATGGTCAGTCACCTTGTTGGCTTATTGAGATATGTTGAATAAGTCAGTCACCCTTGTCGGTTTAATGAGATATGTTGATAATGTCAGTCACCCTTGTCGGTTTAATGAGATATGTTGAATAATGTCAGTCACCCTTGTCGGTTAATGAGATATGTTGAATAATGTCAGTCACCCTTGTCGGTTTAATGACATGATGAATAATGTCAGTCACCCTTGTCGGTTTAATAGATATGTTGAATAATGTCAGTCACCCTTGTCGGTTTAATGAGATATGTTGAATAATGTCAGTCACCCTTGCGTTTAATGAGATATGTTGAATACTGTAGTCACCCTTGTCGGTTTAATGAGATATGTTGAATAATGTCAGTCACCCTTGTCGTTTAATGAGATATGTTGATAATGTCAGTCACCCTTGTCGGTTTAATGAGATATGTTGAATAATGTCAGTCACCATGTCAGTTTAATTAGATAATAAACAGAAAGACTGGCTTATCTTCATAAATGAGAACAAGGTTAATATCGATTATGTTAATGACTTATCATGGCAGTGTGAGGCCACGACACAGAAATGATGGGCTTACCTGCCTGTCATCCTGTGTGGCTCCTTCCATCATCAGCAAAGTGCCATGAGTCGAGGGATCACAGTCTCTCCACGTAGTGTAGTCTCTCCTCTCCACACTTGGCCTTTCCATAGGGGGTACTTGCCTTTCCATAGGGGGTACTTGGCCTTCCATAAGGGATACTTGCCTTTCCATAAGGGATACTCTGCCTTTCCATAGGGGTACTTGCCTTTCCATAGGGGTACTCTGCCTTTCATAGGGGTACTCGGCCTTTCCATAGGGGGTACTTGGCCTTTCCAATGGGAGAACTTGGCTTTTCCATAGGGGGTACTCGGCCTTTCCATAGGGGGTACTCGGCTTTCATAGGGGATACTCGGCCTTTCCATAGGGGTACTCGGCCTTTCCTAGGGGGTACTCGCCTTCCATAGGGGGTACTCTGCCTTTTCATAGGGGGTACTCGCCTTTCCATAGGGGGTACTCGGACTTTCCATAGGGGGTACTCGGATTCCATAGGGGGATCGCTTTCATAGGGGTATCGCTTTCCATAGGGGTACTCGGACTTTCCATAGGGGGTACTCGGCCTTTCCATAGGGGGTACTCGGACTTTCCATAGGGGGTACTCGGCCTTTCCATAGGAGGTACTCGGCCTTTCCATAGGGGGTACTCGGACTTTCCATAGGGTGCTTAGCTTTTCCATAGGAGGTGCTTAGCTTTTCCATAGGAGGTGCTTGGCCTATCCATAGGGGTATTGGCTTATTGTATGCTTTCCGCATTTAGGGGTACTTGGCAAAACCCATTAGAACACAAGCCTACTGAGGGGGTATTTCTGGGGTACTCCGAACAGAGCAAAATGGGATTGGGGTACAGTTGAGAATCACTGTTTCAACCTTATCCTTACACTATTGCAACCAATGTCTCCTCCAGTGTTACAGGTGCTGCGTGTGGAGGCTGAACACCCTCATATCTCCCAGTCGCTCCCATCCCTCTTCCTCCCCTCCCACCTCCCTCCCCCTGGTTCCAGTCATACAGGTGGGGGCTGCTTGCGGATGCTGAACTCCTTCTTATCTCCCAGGCTGAAGGAGGCGATTGTGGGCTGTGTGACCAAAGTGGCCTCGTCGTCACTGTGCCAGACTATGCTGTCCTTGCTGTTCCTGTACAGGTTACCAGTGGTGGAAAAAGTACTCAATTGTCCTACTTGAGTAAAAGTAAAAGATACCTTAATAGAAAATGACTCAAGTAAAAGTGAAAGTCACCCAGTAAAATACTACTTGAGTAAAAGTCTAAAAGTACTTGGTTTTAAATATACTTAAGTATCAAAAGTAAATGGAAGTGCTAAAATGTACTTAAGTATCAAAAGGAAAAGTATAGATTATTTCAAATTCCTTTTATTAAGCAAACCAGACAGCACATTTTTTTTTTATTGACAGATAGCAGGGGCACACCAACACTCGGACATAATTTATAAACTAAGCATTTGTGTTTAGTGAGTCCACCAGATCAGAGGCAGTAGGGATGACCAGGGATGTTCTCTTGATAAGTGTTTGAATTGGACCATTTTCCTGTCACAATGTAACGAGTACTTTTGGGTGTCAGGGAAAATGTATGGAGTAAAAAGCATATTATTTTCTTTAGGAATGTAAGTGAAGTAAAAGAAAGGCAAAAATATAAATAGTAAATAGTAAAAAAGTACAGCTACCCCCCAAAAACGACTTAAGTAAAAATACTTTAAAGTACTTGACACCACTGCAGGTTACACCGCAGAGAATTGAAGCAGTGGTCGCTCGCCTCTTTACGGCGGAGTGCAGGGTGACCAGCAACAGGTG